>NC_079213.1:85619302-85739302 GCF_029633865.1 Lampris incognitus | reverse complement strand
ACTCACCAACGCACCCCTCATACGTGGCTGGTTTGTTTTGCCAAGGAAACATTACACCCATGAAGCAAGCATTTGTTTAGTTCTAACAAATGAGTCTCTGTACTACAGGTCAGAAGGACAGGCAGGTGTATTTTTCCATCATCCTTGTCTGCATGATATGGGTCCATAAAGGTACAATCTGATATCCATACAACAGGATCACAGCATCCCAGCCAATTTAAAGCAGGGCAGAGAAGAACAGCATTCCAGATCATAGTCAGAGGCCCAGGACTGCCCTTTAGCAATAAGCCAGGGGAGAGAGAGAAAGCGAGAGAGAGAGAGAGAGAGAGAGAGAGAGTGAGGGGTAGACAAAGAAATGAGAACCTAATAGTTCATCAGCGCTCCTGTTAAAGTACCACCCACGACACACAGCAGTTACAATGTGGTAGTATGCAGCTGATAGAAACATGCAGTTCATTGTTGTCAGCATGACAAGAGTTAAGTTCTGCTATGTTTGTGTGAAGCGCTGCCTACAGTCACGACAAGCCAAAATAATGTTGAATTTCCCCCCAACATACCATGCTGGTGAAGACAGAGAGGGTGTTTTCAAGAAATAAAGCAAAATAATATCCATTTTGCTTTATTTCTTTATACCCATGTATATCCATCAATCCATTATCCAAACCGCTTATCCCGCTCTCAGGGTCCCCGCAATCCATGTGCATTTACATAGGTAAACGAATAAATAAAACTTTGTTAAAATAAACACTCAACGGTAGGGAAAATGCTCAGCAAATAAGGAGCAAAATAATCCAGAGTCAAGTAAATTCTTTATGAGACAGTACAAGCCTGCAATCATCAGCTGTCAATAAAGTTACAATAAAGCTGTAAATAAAGCAATAGAACGGGATTTTATAAATATATATACGTATATATATATATATATATATATACATACACGTATATATATATATATATATATATATATATATATATATATATATATATATATATATATATATAATGTATATTTATTTACCCATGTATATTTGTAAATATACCCATGTAATATTACCCATATACCAATACCCATGTAATAATGTTGCATAGGCTTATATATATATATATATATATATATATATATATATATATATATATATATATATATATATATATATATATATATATTTGATACACCAGCTCTTTTCCACCTCAAATGAGGACAGGGTGAATAGGACAGTTCCTTTTCTGTTAATTTTGAAGCCTGGCAAAACTTTTCCAGAATGAGAGGACACACTGCTCCATCTTGGTTTTGCTAGTTAGCTGGTTTTGTTTCCCATTCATTTACTCAATATTGAAAACTTAAATCATTTAATATTTAATTATATATGAATTAATAACTGGACATAACTGAACACAATAGTTTTTGAAAAGTATAACTGTGCATTTTAGAATCATATGTTAAAACGGAAGTGTAAAATACAATTTACATTTTATTGCAACAAGCACAATGAATGCTGATGATTATGTACTTGTCGTACAGTAAGCAGCACAGTCCAAACGATAAAACGTGCCTCCAATCAACAGAGAACAATATCCTCTCAATCTCTTCTTTGCTTTTGGACTTAGTTTCAACTGAATCAGAAAGGGCATAAAATCTTGATAGAATGAAAAAAAGAAACAATGCTGATATTATTTTTGATATTTTTAAAACAACAACAAAACTAACATTAAGATTAACAGATTGTACTTTTTATCAACGTCTATTCAACTCCATGCATTCATATGAATTGGATGTCATCTGTGCTGTGTTAAGAAGCAGTCTTTAATTCTAAACAGGGCTAGAGGAGAGCGATGAATGAGATACATACAGACAAGGAGGTACAGAGGGAGGGGGAGAGAGGGTGAGGGGAGAAAGCGATCGTTTCGCGGATAGCAGACTAAGTCTGGAAAAGCAAATACTTCAAAATGAAGAGCTCAAATGACTGATCCAATGACACCCCCCCGAAACACACATATATAGCGAAGGCACACACATACTTCCTCCACCTTCCACCCCTCATCCACACACACACACACACACACACACACACACACACACACACACACACACACACACACACACACACACACACACACACACACACATGCACGAACCAGTGAAAACTCATTCGGATCGATGCTCTACCACATGGGAGGCTCTCAACATCCCAGTGAAAACACATTACCTCTTTAAATACAGAAACATAGAGATAAGAATCTGAACAGCCTTCCTCCAAATACAAACTGTTTCCTTGGTGTGATTAAAAACATCAACTTCAACCAAAGCATCAAATCATACATTTAAATAAGAAATTTCTTGAGAGTGACAAGCCCCTCAATGGTCTCCTGGTGGACGGTAGAAAATTTGAATTTATTTCAATTATATTAACATGTTTTACTATAATTTTCCAGTACCCCAAAGAGCTAAAGCAGGGCACAGAACAGCAATTCTAATTTGTGACAATTTCTGATGTAGCCGAAAAAGTGTCAAATTGACTTTGAACTGGGGATTTTATAATTGTAGCGCTAGATATTATTGCTCTAAAAGCCATGTGGCCTCATGTGATTTAGTTTTTCATATTGTTCTTGTGAGGGGGATTTCTAGAGTCGGTGCAGCATTGGCCAACTTCTGCAAGCTACAATGTAATCTGGTCTCAAAATGTAGTCCTTGGACATGGTGAGAATTAAGCTTAGGTGTGGGCTCAACTCCAGTCTTAACCTCTAGAAAACACTACCTCCGTGCATAACTTAGTAGCAAGCCCACATCCCCCAAAAACAACTTAATCGAGCTGACAAAGCAACAGCTTTTTTGTTTAATTTCTAATAAGTGAAAACAAAAAAATGTATCTTGTAAACACGGGGAGAGATAGCAGTTGAGTTTATCAACAGACTAAATATGAAGTGACCAACAACTCATCTGGAAATTTCCATTTCTTCATCTCCCTCTCCAGCACCGTCCTTTTTCTCTTGACTCGGCAAGGGTCTATCGCCTGGGCTTTCAAGAGAATACTTGGCGGTGATAAATCCTCCAACTCCCCTCTCCAGTAAGGCTATGAATTTTGATGTGTCTTTGTGTGTGGCAGGCAGGGGAGATGAAGGGCGGAGAAGAGCGGGGTTAGCACGATTAACCATTGCGTTGATGGGGATTTAGCAAGGATTGCGGCAAGTGATGGGTGGCCTATCTGTATGTTCACTCTGACTAACTGCTGATCCCCAAGAGGGTTCAGCTCAGCACCCAAAGCATTTTCATTAAGGATGGATTGAGTCTATCTCAACAACCCCCCCCCCCCAACTCAACACATACGTACCTTCAGAAACACTTCATCAAATGTAGTGTTTTACTTAGTGATTAGTCTCTCCCAGCCTTTCAGACAGTGAGACTGATTCCCTTGTATATAAACTCACTAAGTTCTCCTCCAGTCAAATCTGCTCAACTCCAATATCTGCTTAATGAAAAGGCTGTCAACTGGCTATGAGGACGATTGCAGAAAAAACAGATTCATTTCAAAAGGAAGAGAAGAAAAGCTAAGGTTGACTGATGGGCGGATAGCACAGGAGGAGGAAGGAAAAGGAAGACAGCATTGCCATGTGCCACCATGCAGTGAAACATTCAACTGTGACATTGGTCATGTAGAATGGTTGTGACACTATGTGCTGACTGATGCAATGGTTCCTATTTGCTTTCATAAGTCTCCCAACAGTCTCGATCCTCCATTAGACCATATCCCGTCACAGCACACTTGGCTGGCTAAATCAAGCTCCTACAAACAGTATTGAAATGAATACAATTTCGACCCCATGCAATGTTTGGGTGCAGTGGTAGAACGCAGTGTGTGAGCACTAGGGAAACACTGGCCATATTGCGTAGGCTTAGGTAGAGGAGATCAGCTGAGGAGTGGGTATGGAGCCAAACCTCTCCTCATTTTTGCCTCTGTCTGTATTTATACCTCACTTTCTAACCACCCCTTACCTCTCCATCTCCCATTCTTATGCCTACCGTTCAAATTCCCTTCCCGTCTTGAGTCACTCTCATCACTTCAATTCCCTCTCTCCTCGTTGCTCACACCTCCCCTTGCTCTCCCTCTGCTTGATGATTTGAACCCCCCTCCCCCTGCATCTTGCTGTGTCCTCACAGTTTAATAAGACTGTAATCCACACAAGCTGTCAGTTGATACAAGCCTCCTTAAAAGGAAAAAAGCAGGGAGAAGAGAGGGATGGATGGCTAAAAATAAAGGCTCAGCTGTCGGGGTGAAAATTTGATAAGAGTTTTGATGAAATCATATCATATGGTGGCTTTGTCATCTTCTCCACACAGAAACACAAAAATGTACCACTGTATGTCTGTTTTTCTGCATGTTTTTCTGTGTGTGTAGCAATGGTAGCATGCCAACTTACTTCTCTGGCTTTGCCGTAGAAGGCCTCTAGAGATGCCGCCTCCAATGACCCAATGAAGAACATTGGATGGACTTCTCCATACCTACAATACAGAAACACACACACAAATCCCAAGTAAGCATAAAAACCATATCGTCACACTTCAGTCTCCCTTTGGAGCAAGACCATTAAGACAAAAGGGGTTTAACCCCGGAGCTCCACCTACCTTGTAGAAAATTCAGCAGTAAAGTGCAGTAAGGCATCACCTTCATTCTCACTGTTCTCTGGCACTATGATGGGGACAAATATGATCAAAAGATTACTGTTTTTGAAAAAAATATTGTATGAGGACCGTATCAAAGCAACAAATCTGATCCACAAATTCCACCTGTACATTCTTCATATCATGGTGTTGACAGCTCACTCACTATGAACAACTTTGAGGAAAAACTTTCCGATACTGTTCATCTTTATTGGAATAAAGATCCAGTTACCACAGAGACAAAGAAAATACATTTTTACCATACCCTCTTGTGTGTTCATTATTTCATTGGAAGCAAATATGCAAGGCATAACTGAAGGCTCGGCTAAACAATAAATGTTTAAATGTAAATTGTAATGTAAATTTTCTGTCACGGCTGATAGCAACATGACCCTTGCAGATCACAAACAGCCCAGGTATTACCGTTAGCCATTTAGCATTGCTCTTTTCCTCTGCTGTCTCAAATTTCTGCCTTTATTAAAGGTTTCCTGATGTAGAATTCCTTGTAAACAAACTCAATTTTGCTTACATTCAAAATTTCCCACCAAACACATTGAAGCTGAATAAACATGTTCCATGCATTGCCTACCTCAAAAGTCATTTGCAAAGCCTTATTTTGCAATGTTTTGAAAGCGCCGTTATTATTTATGACTGGCAAAGTTCTTCTGTTCCTTTTATCATCAGATTGTGAAATCATATTGGCATGTTATTGCCACCAATTGTCAGCTAGAGTGTGATCAAGTGAAAAAGGCATAAAACCTCATTTACATTTCGTTTGATTGACACCATCACATCTGAGGAAAATACACTTTCTCTTTGTTGGCTATCAGGCAATTTGTCATATGGCTAACAAGATGTTGGTACCACTTTACAATAAGATGAACCTTATAAAGGATTTATAAATGGTTTATAATCAGGTTATAAATTAGGTTATAAACACTTTATAAATGATTAATAACTAACAATTGTAAACAAGTTCAACTTTATTGTCATATGTATTTAAAATATAATGAAATTCTTGTGCTCTGGCTCTCTCTGCCTTAACAGAAGGGACACAAGGACAAAGAACACAAGGACACACCATCCCAAAAAAAAAAAAAAAAAAAGGCAGACTATGTACACAGTGAATTCATACATTATATACACAATAAACAATACACGATAACACAACAATGTAAGGTGAAGGGCGTCTGGGTAACATAGTGATCTATTCCGTTGCCTACCAACATGAGGATCGCCGGTTCAAATGCCCATGTTACCTCTGGCTTGGTCAGGCATCCCTACAGACCCAATTGGCCATGTCTGCAGGTGGGAAGCCGGGTATGGGTATGTGCCCTGGTCACTGCACTAGCACTTCTTCTGGTCAGTCGGGCGCCTGTTCGGGGGGGACGGGGAACTGGAGGGAATAGTGTGATCCTCCCATGCGCTACGTCCCCCTGGCGAAACTCCTCACTGTCAGGTGAAAAGAAGCGGCTGGCGACTCCACATGTATCGGAGGAAACGTGTGGTAGTCTGCAGCCCTCCCCTGATCAGCAGAGGAGGTGGAGCAGCGACCGGGAAGGCTCAGAAGAGTGGGGTAATTGGGCAGGTTCAATTGGGAAGAAAAACGGGAAAAATCCCAAAAATTAAAAAAAATACAATATAAGGTGCTTATGGGTGCTTCAGCTGTTGAGCAACCAGACTGCTTTTGGAAAGAAACTATTACTGAGATGGATGGTGTGTGATTTGATGCTCCAGTAACGTTTTTTTAGATGGAAGGAGTGAGAACAGAACATGAGTAGGGTGGCTGGTGTCCTTAATAATGTTTCGGGCTTTCCTTTTGCAGCGAGTGGTGTAAATATTATGAAGTTGTGGTAGTTCCATGTCAATGATTTTTACTGCTGTCTTTACAGTCCTTTGCAGCAGTCTACAGTCCTGAGCAGTCAGGTTGCCAAGCCACACTGTGATACAGCCTGTCAAGACACTCTCAATGGTACTGCCATAAAAGTTCATAAGAGTTTTGGTACTCATACCAAAACTTGAGACGCCTCAGAAAATACAGTCTCTGCTGTGTCTTCTGGATGCAATTGGTGTTGCGAGACCAAGTGAGGGTATCTGTGATGTGTAAACTGTCTGTGGCAAAAAAAATTGAGAAAAAAAGTTGTTTTTTTCCCCCCCATGATAATATAACTTGTCAATATTTAGACAAGAAAATTATAGCTAGCTAGCTAGTCTAACATTACAGCCCCCAAAAATGACCAAATGCGCTCTTAATCCTTCATGGGAGAAAGACTTTTTTTTTTTGAGAGATGATGGGTTGATGGAGTGTATGAAGTGTGGTCAGACAATGAAACAGCTAAAGTTAACAGCAGCGAGGAACCAAAGTGAGAAATGGTGCAGGAAACGAACAAAAATGGATGGTATGTCTTCTGTTGAAAAGGAGTGGTTTGCTAGCAAGGCAAAAGAGGGCAGGACGGGGCAAGTTAAGCTGATGACTAGCTTCGTCAGTCGAGAGAAAGTTGAACTGGAAAATTACCTCAATTTAATTTTCGGACTTGCCAAAACAAAACTGCCATTTACAGCAGGTGACACTTTCAAAGAAATTCCAAAAAAGTTTACCCGAAATCTTTTGCGTTCAGCAGGCTCCAAAGCAGTGCTAGCACTGTAGCCAGAAACACTGAAAAAATAGGGGAGAAGTTAGCAGCTGCCAGCCTAACTAGTGTAGGGGAAGCCCCTTTCATACATGCAATGTGCGATGAAAGCACTGACTGTACTGATAAGAACCAGTTATTGATTTTCCAAAGATTTGTGGATATCAAGGCCAAATAAATTAGGACTGAGTTTTTGAGCCTACTCGAAATCACAGAGAAATGTAGTGCTGACAACATTTCTAAGGCCATCATTGAGTCCATTTTGATCGTGAGAACTAGCCAACCAAAAGCTAGTCGGTTTTACATCGGATGATGCCGCTGTGATGCTCGGACGCAACCAGCAGGGAGAGGGCAATGTCGCAGCTAAGTTAAAGCAGCCATCTGGAGAGTTGTTTGTGCAGCATTGCATGACACACAGACAAGCACTAATGTCTGGAGATGCAGAAAAATAAATACCAGTTTTTGTAGAGGACACTATAAAAGCTACATTGTCACAGTTTAGTGGCCCAGTGAGAAGGAAGGAGTTCTCCCGTATTTGTCCTTTAAATGATGAAGAATACAGCCACCTGGTCATTTACAAAAAAATTCGGTGGCTGAGCCTTGCAGCCTGTGTAGAGCACTTCGTGGGACTTCGAGCCAGCCACGTACAATATTTTGAGAGCACTGCAAATGGAAGCGAGGGTTCTGTTCGCTATTGAGAAAGTTGCGGTACATTGGGTGACATGCTGCAGAATCCCAAATTCATTCTGTACTTACTGTTTCTTAATTGGATTTTGCCACTGCTGGCTAGAATTAACGAGGCACTACAGAAGGAAAATGTGAGTTTGTACTCTGCCTATAATAACATCCAGAAATACATGCGTGTAATTCTGAACCCATTCCCGTTTAACAGAAACGATGACACCTTGTTTACTGATCCGAGAGACGTGAAAATTCCAAACGCGAGTTTAAACGAATTCATTGACGAATGCAAATATGAACACCGTCTCTCAGATTCAGAGATACTGAACTTCAACATCACGTTAGTCAACTACGCAAAGAGGCTACAAAGTCCCTTCCGGACGAGATTCCCAGAAAGAGAAATGGTCAAACAAATGCTCTTTCTTGATCCCCTGAACCCCAAACCAACAGAGAGCGATAGGGCCAACATCATGCAGAGGTTCGCAAAACATGTGTCTGTTCCCGAACTGCAGTCACAGTACCTCGTCTTTTGCGAAGATGATGGCGTAAAGACATTATTCGTGTCTGACTGATGCAACAGTGACATTGTCAAATTCTGGTGCCATCTGTTTGAGAA
Organism: Lampris incognitus; assembly: GCF_029633865.1. Lineage (NCBI taxonomy): Eukaryota > Metazoa > Chordata > Actinopteri > Lampriformes > Lampridae > Lampris > Lampris incognitus. Next base: position 85,730,718 of record NC_079213.1, on the reverse strand, counting down.
CAGTGAGGCGTACAATGAACTCAGCAAACTTGCATTTCTCCTGCTCACATTAAGCCCAGACACCAGCAACTGTAAGTGAGGTTTCAGTCATATGAATGCTATTAAATCTCAAACACATAATAGACTTGGAGCATGCCACATTGATCCCCGTCTTAAGATTGCCACCTGCCCATATACAACGGCTGACTTTCCAGTCTCCAAGTTTTCATCATAACAAGGTAGGGCACTGTTTTTTAATGTTAGAAATATTATCGTTTTAAAATCATGTAGCATATTAAAATATGTACTATGGCACATTACGAGGACTAGCATGCCGTTATGTGTTTCTGGTAATATTGACCACTTCAAATTTTGTGTGTCCGTGGTAAAAATCGCATTTTGACCAAAAAGTCAGTCACAAGCCGACACAGTGATGACCCCTGACCAGGACACATACCCACTTCCCACCCGCAGACATGGCCAATTGTGTCTGTAGGGACGCCCCATCAAGCCGACGGTGACATGGGGATTTGAACTGGGGATCCTGTGTTGGTAGGCAACAGAATAGACCACTACGCTACAGACGCCTCATCAACTGCGAATTTTATGATTCTGTTGCTGTCATATTTGGCCATGGTCATGTGTAAACACACTGTACAATAGGGGACCGAGACAGCAGCCCTGAGGTGTGCCAGTCCTAAGAACTAACGTGGATGCGCATGTTTTACCTATTCTCACAGTCTGGGGCCTGCCTGTTAGGAAATCAAATAGCCAATTACAGATAGAGCTACCCAGACCAAGACCTCTGCGTTTCAACACCAGTTTGGATGATACAATTGTATTAAAAGCAAAGCTGTAATCAATAAACAACATTTTGACATAAGTATTTTTCTTTTCAATGTGTACTAAAAAAAAGTATGCAGAGCAAGTGATATAGCATAATCTACAGAGGCAAACTGTAATGGATCAAAGGTAGCAGAAATGTTACATTCTATATATGATATAACCAATCTTTCTAGACACTTGATGATAACAGAGGTCAAAGCAACAGGTCGATAATCATGAAGGCAAGGGACAGGTGTTTTCTTAGGTACAGGTACAATGGTGGTTTTCTTAAAACAGTGGAATCACACAAGATGACAGGTACAGGTTACAAATGTCAGTAAAAACTTGAGATAGCTGAGTGTAACATGCCTTGAGGACAGAGGAAGGGATGCCGTCTGGGCTAGCAGCTATATGAGCCCCAACTCTTTTAAAAGTTTTACTCACATCTGTCACCTCAATTTAATTGGGTGGGCAATGTGCTGCTGTCACTGGGTCCAAGTTGTGAGCTTCAAAGCGGACATCAAAATTGTTAAGCTCATCCGAGGGAGAAGCAGAGGTGTTGATAGCCACACCAGGTTTAGATTTATAGTCCGTAATCGCCTGCAACCCCCTTCCACATGCGCCACGAGTCACAGCCAATGTAGTCATTTTCCAGTTTGTCCCTATATTGTCTTTAAGCTGCATCGATGGCTTTCCTTTAATCATACCTCGATTTTTTGTAGCATTCCTTGTCCCCCAATTCAAAAGCAGTGGTACGCTCCTTAAACCTTAGGGGAATGTCGCTGTTAATCCAGGGCTTCTGGTTGGGGTAGGAGCAAATAGACCATACTGGGATACAGTTATCCACACAGAATCTAACATAGCCAATGACCGATTCAGCATAGTCATCTAAACTTGCGGTTGAATCCTTAAAATCAACCAATCTGTTGATTCAAAATATCCCTGAAGTTTGGATTCGTGTTCTGTAGTCCAGCACTGTATTGTCCCTAACAGTGGGGCTGCATGCTCTTCACTTTCTACTTGGAGGTAGGAAGCAAGCGCACTGACAGATGTTTGGATTTCTCAAAGTGAGGTCATGGGATAGACCTGTAAGCTGCCTTTACCGTGACATAAGTGGTTGAGTCTTATTGCCTCTAGCTGGCCAGGTGACATGTTGGTAAAATCTTAGTAGCACAGGTTTCATGTTAAAGTCCCCAGCCACAATTGAAATGGCCTCAGGGTGCAAGTTCCGCTGAATGCTAATGGCTCCATACATTTCATCCAGTGCCACTGTAGCAGTAGCTTGTGGTGGTATGTAGACAGCAGTTAACAACATGCAGGGGAATTCTCTTGGGAGCTTGAATGGTCTGCACCTTACTGTTAGTTGTCCCAACACTGGTGAAAAGGACTGAGAGACTATTTACACGTCAGTGCACCATGAATTGTTAACAAAGAAGCATACGCCACCTCCCTTTACTTTGCCAGTAGTTATCATGGAATGGTCCATGTGGTGCACAGAAAAACCTTCTGGTTGTATAGCCCTATCAGGTGTATAAGGGCCAAGCCAAATCTCTGTAAAGCAGAACACACAACAGTCCTTAAGGTCCCTTTGAGAGCTTATTTGGCAATGACTTTCACCCAGCTTGTTGTCAAGGGACTGGACGTTAGAATGCAGTATGCTGGGAATTGGGGGCCGGGTAGGATGCCATCGTAGCCTCACCAGGGCGCTACCTCATTTACCTCACCTCCGGCAGTGACTGTTTGTTGTAGACAGCAAGTCCCGTGGCTTCCAGCTGTTGGGAACGCATAATCTTACGTCCAGCAAAGTCTGGCGATCATAGGCAATTGTGCAAGATGTGTTTTGTGCAGCAAAGGCGACATACAACATGAAAACAAACAACAAAGCAAGGGTAGCTAATAACAATTTGCCATAGTACAGCGTTGTCATTCGCAGTTTTCATACATCAGTGCAGGCTCACTATTTGGCAAGTGCAAGTTACTGCTGCAGTTTTTAGCTATCATTTCTGTTAAATTGCCGATCTTGGCAAGTTGTGTAGCTTAGTGCTAAGTAAGCAGTGACATCTGAGGCTTAACAGTATAGATAAATGTAGGCTCACTATTTGGCAAGCAACAGGTCACTGTTGCCCTTTTTATTTATTGTGTTACAACAGCTTATTAATTTATAAAGTGTTCACAACCTAATAAATAAACTAATTACAAACCATTCATAAACCCTTTATAACTGTAGTCTTATTGTAAAGTGGTACCAAGTTGTTTTAAGTCAAGGTAATAGTGATCATATACCCTGCTAACACAGCTGCTGTTTAATGTTCAAATTATGTAAATTGGCCAATTTAGTGTTAATGCTAATTATTTTCATTACCAAAATATGTATGTGATGTTATTCTATATTGGTTTTATAGTGCTCAACAAAATCTAAATATAGAACTTACCAATCCTATGCCCTTGTATAAGGACTGGAAGATAAATAAAAGCTATTTATCAGGCTTTAAAATATATAACAAAGATGTGCGCGTCTTACAAATTTTTGACATAAAGCGGAGGGTGTCTTGTGATAAAAGGCCGAAACACCCTGTGATGCTGAGGTACACAACTGATGATGTGTCCTGGTGGTGGCAATGTCACCTTGGCAGACATCTCCAGTTTGATCTCCACTGAATCTGTTGCAGTGCAAACACTAGGGATTTTAACAACCAGTCCTTTTTTGAATCTTGATTTTACTTGCCGTTACACATTATTTGCACTCACACCTACAAGCAGTATTTAGATTTAGATATTTAGACATTTGCTTCTAAGACAATTCCCTAATTTTCCTGCCCAGGATTTGGTTTTGAGGATGCCCGACACTGAGATCAGAGAACAATTTCAGAATTGTTGAACGTCAGCCAGGACTTCCTCTATCTGCTCCTTCATCCTTTTGTTCTCTTCCTTCTATATTATGGTCAGGTTCTCGTTTCTTTGCCTTTGCATCAGCAGCTTTGCTCTCGCCAATCGACATAATTCCCTCGATGTTCTTCTACCCCTTGTTTCCTGGATGCGTATTGATGCCACTTGATTTCAAATTTGGTAGTTCATCTTCTTCGTGTTTTTTCCCCAGATATGTGTAATACATCACCCTGTGCTCTTGGCGTGCATGTTCATCCTCATGCGTGTGCTGGAAGAACATGTGATAATACGGGGACCCACTGCTTTGTAGCACCTCTAGTAACAAAACTAGATTGGTAACCTTTAATCTTGTCCATTCTGATACCATAGTCCATTGCAAAATGTTTGTTATAAAGTTCATGCCGCAATGATGATAAAAATACGATACATTATGCAGCCTTACATACTGGCTATGTATATACACAGCTACAGCTGTATTTGTGTGAAAGTGAACAAAACCTCTCTCATTCTTTTGGCAACCAAAGAAATGCGGTCTACAAAAAGAAATGGTGCATTACCGCCAACAAAACTGATCTCTAGTTTCAATGACTACTTCTGGTTTATTAACCAGCCCCTCTCTATGATGGACAGCTTCTCGCCCCACTTTCAACTTTGGCCATTTGGAAAAAGCATAACTTTGCTGTCCAACATGGTTGGATACCATGTTTTACAAACTACTTTGTTCAAAGCATGCAGAGACCTAAAATTTGATCAGGGTATTCCCACTTACACAAACTATTAGAACCAAGAAAGCAAACACTCCAGAATGTGATTCAACCAAACTAAATGTGGCAGGTGTGAAAGCAACCAAAATCTCCAAGTCACTCTAGCTCTTCTGTACATACTCATAGGTGACTTCCGACAGCTCGATGAGCCCATTCCAAACATCTCTGAGTCGTCCACACCAAACTCTGACGCATCCTCGAAATCATCCCCCTCGCTGTCGCTGATCATATGGACATCTGCACACTGTAGACATGGATTTTGTACTTTTTTACAATATTCGTATTTTTACAATATTCTACTATTTTTACTTTTCATTACATCAGACAGAATTTACAGCACATAACTTCAGAGTGTTCTGTGTCTGTATATAACTAATTATACACATACATACATACATACATACATATATACACACACACACACACACACACACACACACACACACACACACACACACACACACACACACACATATATATATATATATATTTTTTTTCTCTCTCTTTATATATATATATTTCAGTGAGTCAAGTAAATTCTTTAATGGACAATACAATCCTGTTTCATGCCATAAGCAATAATCAGCTGTCAATAATATATGTATGTATGTATGTATGTATGTATGTATGTATGTATACAGATATATAGATATATGTATGTATATGTGTATGTGTGTGTGTACCTCTTCTGTGGGCTCCTGGGTATTGGCTGGTGAGGACCTTTGACACACACTGAGGTGATGGCAGGGATAGCTGATCCCTGAGACAGCTAGCGTCATCTAGGGACAACAACCAACAGAAAAAAATCAAAGTCAATTTCAATTCAATTCAAACACTTTCATGACATTTAGCTATCACAAAGGGTTGCATGAAATCACAGAGGAATGCAGGGAAGTATAGTGATTAAAAACTAGTTGTTTCACTGGTTAAAAACTGATTCTGAGTTCTGATCAGTTTAAAACCAATTCGGGGTTTTCACTCAAAGACTGAATCACATCAGCACTAAGTCTAGTCTGCCAAACTAGACCAACCAATAAAGCAAATACCAACAAACAAGATGAAGGAGTAAGTTCTGCTTTTATTGAAATGTTATCCTGTTCAAAGTTGGACATATATATATTTAATTGTTTTCATGTATCTACTTTCCCAAGGGTGTAACAGAGCCAATTATCCACAACTTCTCACTTCAAGATGCACCAATAAGAACAATCTTGATGTTGTGCCTTACTCAGTTATCAGCAGCACAAATGTATTTGCCTGAAGTCTTGATAGCAATTTGTTTAAGACTTTGAGACTCGAGGGGAACAGAGTGTCCTGTTAGATGTGATGTGGCAACAAAGACTAACTCATTTATCTATCTAATTGGGGGAGAATCAAGAATTGCCCTCAGTACACCTGTTGTAGCAATGTCGTGGCAGATTCTTGAAAGAGCACCCGACTTAATGAGCTACCAACCCAAGAATGGAAATGTCACGATTCAGCCGGGACTCATTACAAATGGTCTCTCCAGGACAGCACCCTAGGGACCACAGCAATATAGGCAGGGCTGCCATAGGATGCAGTGCCAAACCTTTTCATTGATCTCTATCTCATTGTCATAGGAGTAGGCTATTTTCTAAAATAACTGCCAAAGATAAAATATATTTGATATACTATAAAATATTTGTGCAAATGCTTACTGTTACTTTTTTTTTAACCTATCATTGCAATCCCTGCGACCCTGAGAGCAGGATAAGCGGTTTGGATAATGGATGGATGGATCATTGCAATTTCATTTCTTTAAATCTAACGACTTCAATTTATTCATCTCAACAAAGACCACATAAACAACAGGTGCTGACTAAATGCGTACTGAGCATTTTAGCGTGACTGGTAAATCTTCCTCGTTGACGAGCCTAAATGTCCTGCTACAATGCTCCACTCCGCAATAATGCTATCTTCTCTCAATGACTAACTGTGAGGAGCAGAAGCAACAGAGGTGAATGCATTTCTGGGAGAGTGAATCTCCAAAACAGTGTGACAGAACCGGGGCATACAGGCCACGCCAGATAAGAGGCGGAGAAGCAGCTCGTCCCCTGCAGAGGTCCTGTGATCTGCTCTATTGTCAGGTACTAACACAGACAAAGAGCAGCTGGACATTGTTGAATCAGGAGACGATTACATGCAACGCCAATTGAGTCTGAAAAGACCTAGAGGGACTGCAGGAGTTCCCTCTCTTCAAAGAGAGCGGCTCTTTATACTGCCTTCAGCTTATATAGAAGCAGAGAACAGTGTAACCACTAGACCTTGTCATCAACATAGACACACTTGTAAATACTTTGGCGGTAGCCACTGCTGATAAGTGCCAAAATAGCTGACAGAGTCCCATAAGGTTTGTCCGATTACATCTTTTTACAGAGCCTCATTTATTTTGTCCAAAAAAAAAAACACCCCTAATTGCAGTGTGGTTATAAGTTATAGAGTTAGTATTAAGGATTCAAATTTAGAATGCATCTACAAACACCTGCTTAGGTCAATACCTCCCAGATCTGTACAGTATACGTATTTCAGTAAATATGTCTCTTACCATTTCAACACTCATCATATGTCAAGTCTGTATTATACAAACATCTGCAGATACTGTGTATTTGTACAGTGGTCAGATCTTCTAACTCTGTCCAGAAGAGACCTAATACGTGTTAAATTCCTTTACTGTCTAGCCTACTCAGCTTACATAATCTACTTTATAATGCAGTATTATTTACTTCTGTAAATGTTTCATGGGAGCCACGCAACGAGTTAAAATACATTATATGTGCATCTCACTTGGCAAATAAAGTTTTATTTTGATTCAGGTGGCTGAGCTGGCTGAGTTCCACAAAAAGTACAAGCCTGTGATGTCGAGTCTAACTATGCTACATGTTCTAACCCTTCATACAAATGTACTTCTGATTTTAAATAACATGGCAAGGCCTCGCCAAATCTAAAATAATGAACCCTGTCTCTTTGTTCCCAAGGAGAGCAACAAATAGTTTTTCAGTTACTGGACCCTGGAAAAAAAGAAAAGACAAAATGATGAACGCAGAAAATAGTTGGTAATATTTACTATTGTTTTAAATTCCCAGCAGCTCAATAACTGAGGAGTAGATATGAGATATACAGTATCTCCCCTGATAGATCAAGAATGAATATTATCCCCACTGCCCCCCCCCCCCCGTCATAAGTAAAGAAAGCTGCCCAAAAAAGTAGTGGCTAGGAAGGGATGCCAGTTTTAAAGCACACAAAGAAGGAATGACGTCAGTGCTTAAGGAGCTGGCTTACATTAAAAACACTGGTTTGTGATTGTAGGAGGGCATTACGTTGGAAAGTAGTAAAGGGAAAAATTAACATTCTATTCACTTGTTAAGGTTTTATTCATCCATCACAGTATCTGACTAAATTAAGATCCTTCCCACAAGGAAACCATTCTCAGCCCAAGTACAGGCGTGCACAGACTGTGTGAGAACAAACAGATTATGTTTCCAGTCGACTAGACATTAACAGCAAGTGTACGTGGACAATGAGAGGTCTAAAGGTGTCACAGGTAGAATAGTCAAGTGTCCCTGGAACACCAAGGAAGAACACTTAGCTGAATTGCCTTGAGCTTGTTCATGTAACTTAAGTTGGACCAAGTTACACTGGCAGTGAGGAGCTGACCATTAAAATGCCCGGGTACTTCATATTTGCCAAAAGAAAAACTTAAGAAATAAGTGAAACTGGAGAAGAAACAACATTCCCCTAAAAGTAGACTGAGTCAGTTTGGCGAGCTTCATGTTGACTGAGAGAAAGAACAACAGTGTCCTGTAAAGGAGCCTTGCATGTTTTATTAACAAGGGGTATAAGGCCTAAGGGTTGACTTAGCCTTCATAGAAAGATGTAGCAAGACAAAGCCTCAGAGGATCCAAGTTTTTGGGATGTGAAGGAATGGCCCTGGCTCCATTCTCCCTACTGCCTATTCAAGGGGCAATCAAATGTGAGGATCTTAACAGCAGCTGCCTAGAGGACCCCTACAAACCTTTTACCCCCAATAACCACAAAGAGAGGCTTTCCTCTGATGGCCTAATAAGTGTATAAATAAAGTTGATCACTTCCCCTGTCAATGGCAGCCTGGAGAGCTCAGGGCTGACATGGATGCAAGGAGAGGAGAAAAGAGAGGGAGAGAGGGAAAAAAAAGTTGAGCGGCTCTCAATCCTCTTCCTGGCTTTGACCCGATGGCTTCTCTCCATGTTGAGGAACACAAGTGCAGCTTGGCGGCTCAACGGTGAAATGTGGAAACAAGGCCGTAGCACCGCAGGGCACGAGGAGGGATGTGGGGTGTGTGTGGGGGGGCAAGGTCAACCCTCCACACACCCCTCCAAATGACCCTCTCCCAAATCTCCGCACAAAAGAACTGGCTCCTCTCCTTTGGAGTCTTTTAATTAACACTTGCATTGAGGCTCTCAACGTTCAGAGGCCGATGCTGAGAAAGAATCCTCTCTCTCCCTCGCCTTCCAAACTCCTCTGAGTCTTTCCTTCTCTCCCTTTCTCTCTCCCCCTTTTTCTACTTCCATTCTCTCCCTCTATTCTGTCTGTGTTTCGTTTTTTCTTTCGGAGTGTGGGCCGTGTTTGGATTAGGTGTCTGGCTGTGAGTGTGAGATAATTACTACTGACAGCTGCACTGACAGCAACCACAACCCTACTACTACCTCGCTCCACTCTCCCTTTTAGGGAGGGAGGAGAGAGAAAAAGAGGGAAAGAGAAAGAGGAAAGAGAAAGACAGATGGACAGAAAGAAGAGGCAGGAGAGAGATGGGTGACTAGAGGAGGAAAACGCAAGCCCTTAAAATTTCGGGGAAATGGAAAAAGAGAGCGAGAGAGACAGACAGAGAGAGAGAGAGAGAGGCTCGCCCTTTACACCTGTCTGTGTTCCCATTCAAGGCTCTTCTGTCCCTTACTGAAGGTGTGTCCAAGGTGTGTCCATCCTGATTAAGATTGGGGGGGGGGGTCCTGCATAGACAATGTATGGCTCAGTCAGGCAGTACACAAATGTCCACCTACAAATACAAATACAAACACACACACAAACAGGGAGACAGAGGACCAGGTAGGCATAAATGGCTACTGGGTGAATGGAAAACCAAGCAGGGGCTGTTGCCTTTAACACAAAGATGAAACAGCAACTCCTCAGTATCAGGGCTTCAAAGACAGCACTGAGCAGACATAGACGCTCCAACCAGAAACATAACTAGGCAATGTAAAAGCTGATTACTACCCTGATTTGGACAGTACGACCGCTTTTCAAGATCATGGAGAGTTTGCACCTGTCTAAAATAGGGCAGTTCACCATGGACAGCCTGCACACGTTATCTTGTAGCATGCAGGGTTTTAGGATTCAAATCACTCATCTCCTGATAGAGCTTTCAACCAGTTGGAGCTGCCACAATTATATCAAACATGTTTGATTGTTACGGCTGGAATCTGGACAGAGCTTAACATGCTTGGGTAGTCTGAGCAGGGCCACCATAAAAAAAATTGTGTTCACCTCTTAATTGGAAAGACTAGAAATCTGCAAATTTCAATAATTAAGCGAGTAGTGCCTTGTTCTTTCACTGTCTGATACCATTATTGAAGTTGCATAGTCTGTCCAACGCTTAAGGGGAAACCACCCTTTTCCAACTTAATTTCCATATATTGGTCCTCAGTAATGTGCAATACTCTCTAAGTATACAGAGGAAGAGGTTGGCAAAGAAGAAGTGGGATAGTCAGAGAGATGAAGAAAGTAGACAGGAGTACAAGGAGATGCAGCGTAAAGCGAAGAGAGAGGTGGCAAAGGAAAAGGCGTATGGTGAGTTGTATGATAGGTTAGACACAAAGGAAGGAGAAAAGGACTTGTACCGATTGGCTAGACAGAGGGACCAAGCTGCAAAGGATGTGCAGCAAGTTAGGGCGATCAAGGATAGAGATGGAAATGGGCTGACAAGCGAGGAGAGTGTGCTGAGAAGGTGGAAGGAGTACTTTGAGGGGCTGATGAATGAAGAAAATTAGAGAGAGAGAAGGTTGGATGATGTAGGGACAGTGAACCAGGAAGTTCAGTGAATTAGCAAGGAGGAAGTGAGGGCAGCTATGAAGAGGATGAAGAGTGGAAAGGCAGTTGGTGCTGATGATATACCTGTGGAGGCTTGGAGATGTTTAGGACAGACGGCAGTGGGGTTTTTAACTAGATTGTTTAACACAATCTTGGAAAGTGAGAGGATGCCTGAGGAGCGGAGAAGAAGCATACTGGTACCGATTTTCAAGAACAAGGGTGATGTGCAGAACTGTAGCAACTACAGAGATATAAAGTTGATCAGCCACAGCATGAAGATTTGAGAAAGAGTAATAGAAGCTAGGTTAAGAGGTGAAGTGACGATTAGCGATCAGCAGTATGGTTTAATGCCACGAAAGAGCACCACAGATGCAATGTTTGCGTTGAGAATGTTGATTGAGAAGTATAGAGAAGGCCAGAAAGAGTTGCATTGTGTCTTTGTAGATTTAGAGAAAGCATACGACAAGGTGCCGAGAGAGGAGGTGTGGTATTGTATGAGGAAGTCGGGAGTTGCAGAGAAGTATGTAGGAGTGGTGCAGGATATATATGAGGGAAGTGTGACAATGGTGAGGTGTGCGGTTGGAATGACAGATGGGTTCAAGGTGGAGGTGGGATTACGTCAAGGATCGGTTCTGAGTCCTTTCTTGTTTGCAATGGTGATGGACAGGTTGACGGACAAGATCAGGCAGGAGTCTCCATTGACGATGATGTTTGCGGATGACATTGTGATCTGTAGCAAGAGTAGGGTGCAGGTTGAGGAGAGCCTGAAGAGGTGGAGGTATGCACTGGAGAGAAGAGGAATGAAAGTCAGAAGGAGCAAGACGGAATACCTACGCGTGAATGAGAGGGAGGACAGTGGAATGGTGAGGATGCAAGTAGAGGTGACAAAGGCATATGAGTTTAACTACTTGGGGTCAACTGTCCAAAGTAACGGGGAGTGCAGGAGAGAGGTGAAAAAGAGTGCAGGCAGGGTGGAGAAAAGTGTCAGGACTGATTTGTGACAGAAGGGTACCAGCAAGAGTTAAAGGGAAGGTTTACAAGATGGTTGTGAGACCAGCTATGCTATATGGTTTGGAGACAGTGGCACGGACGAAAAGACAGAAGGCGGAGCTGGAGGTGGCAGAGTTGAAGATGCTAAGATTTTCACTGGGAGTAACGAAGGAGGACAGGATTAGGAACAATTATATTAGGGGGACCGCTCAGGTTGGACAGTTTGGAGACAAAGCAAGAGAGGCAAGATTGAGATGGCTTGGACATGTGTGGAGGAGAGATGCTGGGTACATTGGGAGAAGGATACTGAATATGGAGCCGCCAGGAAAGAGGAAAAGAGGAAGGCCAAAGAGGAGGTTTATGGATGTGGTGAGGGAAGACATGAAGGTGGCTGGTGTGACAGAGGAAGACGCAGAAGACAGGAAGAAATGGAAACGGACGATCCGCTGTGGCAACCCCTAACAGGAGCAGCCGAAAGTAGTAGTAGTAGTAGTAGTAGTAGTAATGTGCACTACAGGACATCAGCATTTCTGTCTATTTGCTCTGTGTCACTCGGGAGCGCTATGGATAGGCTGAAAAATAACCCACCAATGATTCAATCAGTGGGAATTTCAGACTGATGAGAAATAGTCAAGTTTATTTTGCATAGCCCAAAATCACAAGTTGATTCTCTTCTTAATTCTCGGTCATCCCTCCTGTGGGAGGGAACAAGGTAGTGGGCAGGAGTTCAACCAGGAAGCTGCTAATGATACACATTTTCCTACTGACTCCTTCATTTAGACCATGGCAATTTTAACAAGAATTCCCTATTTTTGATTTAAAAAAAAAAAAGCTGAAATGACCAGTGGCAGGGATGTAAAGAGTAGAGGATGTGACATAAAGTTGGATCAGTTCATCTGGACACAGCGTTTATTGGGAGAAACATTTCATCACTCATCTAAGTGACCTCTTCAGTGTCAAATTACTGCAGGTATCCCCACCCTTGTAAACAATACCGTTGCATAACAACCGAAACCAATGATCAGTTTCATATGCAAGTTACCATGACCATTAACTAGACTTACAATGGTCGTGTGTACTATTCACAAAGGATTGGAGAATAGTTGCAATCAGAGCATTGTAAGATGGTGACAGATGTACTCTTAGCGCCCCCGCCCCCGGTTCAGGGATGGCCGTTCCCTCTTCACATAGATGGCTTCTTTGACCCCCCGTTCAAACCAGCATTCCCCCTATCAAGGATGTGCACATCCTCATCCTTGAAAGCATGGCCGCTGGCCTGTAGATGGGTGTAGACTGTGGAGTCCTGGCCTGACGTGTTAGCTCTTCTGGTGTTGTGCCATCCTCTTGGCTAGTGTTTTTTTGGTTTCCCTGATGTACAAGTCATGGCACTCCTCCCGGAACTCCTCCTAAGAGCGTACACTATATTGCTGTGTTTGGGACCCGATCCTTGGGGTGCATTAATTTCTGGCACAGTGTGTTTTGGGGCTTGAAAGCAACTGAGACATGGTGTTTGGAAAATACGCGTCTCAACTGTTCCGACACTACTGCCACATACGGAATCACCACTGGTTTACGCTTAGACAGCTGCTGTCCTCCTCTCTTCAATCGGTTGGTGCACTGTTTGGATGTCTTCCTGGCTTTAACAAATGCCCAGCTAGGATAACCACACTTAACCAGGGCCTGTTTAATGTGGGATTTCTCCCCTTCCTCAGTTGCTATGTCAGTGGGGACATTGTCAGCTCAGTGGTACAGTGTCCTGATGACTTCTAGTTTGTGCTCCAGAGGATGATGGGAAGAGACAAACCATAAGTACTGATCAGTATGTGTTGGTTTATGGTAAACATCAACAATCAAATGTCCCCCATCACTAATTGCAATTTCAGAGCCTAAGAAGGCTAACCTGTCATTTCTCACATCCTCCCCAGGGAACTTGATGTGATTGTCCACAGACTTAATGTGGTATGTCCTGAGATTTAATTTTAACCCAGGTGTCGTCCACAAATCTGAACCAATGGCTAGATGGTGTCCCTGGATAGGACATCAGAGCTCTCTTTTACACTTCCTCCATATACAAGTTGGCCACTACAGGTGAAACTGGGGAACCCATAGCACACCTATGACTCTGCCTATAGTACTACTCCCTGTATGTGAAGTACATCAACTGAAGAGACAGTTTCAGGACCAGACACACTTGGTCAGTGTTAAGGGTGGTCCTATTGCTAAAGGTGGGTTCATCCTGTAATTTCATACAGACCACCTCATCAACCGCAATGCACGTGAAGAGAGACAACATCACAAGAGACCATTGATTCTAAATCTAAAATCAATTGAAATGAGCTTTCGGTTTCGACCTTCAAAATCAAAGGCAGGATTGGCGATTCTCCCAGTATTTTTTTTTCTCTCTCCAACCCCACGTGGCTGCACAAAAAAACCCCCAAAACATCAACACTTTAAAGATGACACTACAGGAGCCCAGGAGGTGACATGGATTACATCCATGTCACCTCCTGGGCTTCATACAACACAGTGTAGCTTATCGGCAGGCTGCATCTGCACTTTCTGAGACAGCTTGGCCACTGTCGGAGTCAGAGATGATGGATAAACAATAGAACTGAAAAATCTTCCTGCTTCCTTGAAGACACCAGTGTGGCAACAATTTGCCTTTCCTGTGAGTTATGTCAACAACGAACACGTCATTGACAGCAAAACTAGTTTGTGCTTTTTACCCAATTAACTGGTGAAATAAGCTATTATTGCATTGTAAATAAATTATTCAAATTTGACCATATGGCCTTAGTGTGGTACATTCCAAAAAAACATGGTGGTAATAACAGACTTGATACCATGGAGCCTATCTTTTTAAAGAAGAATTTGAAAATATAAATGACAGTTTTACAATTTACAATTTAATTTAGCAGATGCTTTTATCCAAAGCAATGTAAATCTGAGCGTTAATAAAATACAAGTAAGGATCTAGTCAGGAGACAACAACACAAGTGCCAAAAAACTAGGTTCAAGTCCGATAGGACATACGTAGGTGTCAACAGGCAGTGCACAAAGGCAATGCATAGGGTGCATAGAAGTGTGTGTGTGTGTGTGTGTGTGTATACTATATATATATATATATATATATATATATATATATATATATATGTGTGTGTGTGTGTGTGTGTGTGTGTATGTATGTATGTATGTATACACACACACACACACACACACACACACACACATATATATATATATTAATACCATCAGGTGTGGATGTGTTCGAGAAAGAGCTGGGTCTTTAGCTTCTTCTTAAAGATGCAGAGGGACTCAGCGGATTGAATGGAGTTTGGCAACTTGTTCCACCACCGGGGAACTATAGAAGAGAGTTTTCAGGACATAAAACCAATGATCTGGTGACCCTTACAAATCTAACATAGCCATCAGCGCTGAAAAAAAATGTTTAAATTGGAAATCAAATCAAATCACGGATTTGGAGAACCATGACACCCCTATTCATTTGTTTGGGCAAATGTTATTTAAATGCTTTCACGGCCCTATCTTTTTTAAATCTGACATAGACACTACATGTTTAAACAACTTATTGTTTGCACCTATTGAAATATAGTTACTATTAATCCTGTATCCCAGACCTTGTCCTATATTCGGCTTCTCTGTCCTTTCTGTGTGAGGCGCCGGCTTTTAGTTAGCTGATAGTTTTTTTTTCCCTAGGCTTATTACAATGAAGACCATATCATTAGTGTCAGTTGTTAGTTGTTACCCAACATTATACGCAGCATAGTTGTTATGTTTCTTGTCTTATTAACTCAGTAATTATCCCTCATGGGAAATATCAATTACAAAATAGTTGCAAAATTTGTTTGTAATGTAATATTGTCATCAATTATTTGATCATCGCAAGAACATGCAAGTCGTGGGGTGTTGCCCTGGCTGCCCAGAGGGTTGGATCTCTGAATGCAGCATTCACAATGAATTCTGGGTATTCGTGGAATGAAGAAACCAGTCGGAACTTGACTATAAGCAACAACAAAAAAAAGTATTTTCTCAATTATTTTTGAGTGTATTTGACATTTTTTGCTTCAGTAAAATCAGGCAATAATCGAGATCAACATAACATTCACAATAAGGATGGATAAAAGTTCCCTTAAAAGGTGGATATTAGAGAGGGTAGGGGCAAGAAAATGTCTTAAGATAAATGATAAGTTAGATAAGATCTTATCTAAATAGATAGAAGATAAGAAGACAAGATAATATAAGAAGTTAGATAAGGTTAGATAAGATAAAAGATAAGTGAGAAAGACAAAGAAATTACCTCCTGCATGAGTGTCACCTGAAGGTTGCCAATCACATGGTGGTGGTAGAGTAGGGGGGACTCTAACAGAGCTACCTGCTGAGCCCTGTTGCTATGACAACCAGCAATGCCCCCCCCTCAATAAGCCCTCAAATGCAAAGGCTCCCATCAGGTAGTGGAGGATTCCATTAATGTAAGCTGGGAAAATGGAGAGAAGTAGTGGCCCGATTGGCTGGGCACCTCTGAGGCCCTCACATCATTAAGACATTAGCAAACAGCATGAAACACTGCATAAATGTCAGCAATTACTGGATGGATAGGAAAACGAGTGAGGAGGTTTGGGGATATAATGACGACGTCCCATCACCTGCCAATCACTACCACAGGTGTGGTAGCGGGCCTGCTAATCAATACAAGTTTCAGCTGGCATCTGCAGAGGTTTAAATGAGTTAGGAAGAAAAGGAAGGATGGGCAGACGGGCAAGAGAGGAGGCAGAGAAATAAAGCTTTCAAATAAAGCTCTTCAGTATTGTGTCCACCCCTCAAGCCAACTGTTGCCAAAACCTCTGTTAATGCTTTCAACATTCTTGAGTGGGGTTTCACCCACAACACAGGCATTGTGAGGGAATACAATACCAGACCTGGGTCAGAAAATATTGGCACTAACATCTACAGAATTTACAGATGGATGGAACTTACCCCATAGGAAAACAGAAGTAGTGCTCCAAATTTGAACTGGTTGAAGGTAATTTAAGTAGACTTTTCAATATTAAACACTGACCATCTAATTGTCCTGATGCAGGGAAATTTCTGTTCCACGTGCGTAAAAACAAATGTTGTAATATCCTTATGATGGAATACTGTATTGTCGAAACTATTTGCAGATTTATCCTATCTCTGAACATGTGAGAATTTTGAAAAGTCTTGCATTTTATGTTAAGTGCAGATAAGACTTCTTACTCCCTACATTTCAAATTACTTCTATGTGTAAATGTACTCTGTTAATATAAACAGATTCTGATTAGCTCAAGCCTGCATGACTCCGTCAGTTAGAAATGAGCATCACCACACCTTGCTACAGCTTAGGCTACATTCACTGAACCCATTTTCTTTTACATTCAACTTCCTTAGTCTAACACCTCATACAATGACCTAGTGAACAAAATGAAATGTGATGTGTTGTTCAGTGCTACTTGAGTCCTTTCCATCCTGATCCAATTTCAACTCTTACACAGCTTTGACTGGTCCAAAGCACAATACACAATAAAACACATTGAGTGGACAGTATCAGGATGGGTGACATAAAACTAAAAAAGGTAGTTTCCCTCAAAGGTGAGAATATTGTTTGGACAAATAACTATTCTCTGCTCAAACACAACACAGCACAGCAAACACCATTCAGTGCAATGTTCTCTTTCCTGAATCAAAGCAATGAACAGAAGGAAAAGATAGCCCAAATAAGTTAATCAATTAGCTAAACTACAATTAGACAGATATTCACCTCACGGTGTAAAAAAATGGATTTCTACCACATCCATAAGGGAATGTGTTGCAGTAATTGATGTGACACATTGCAGCAGTGGCAGGTAGAGGTGGTGTCCAGCTGGGTCTGTGAATTGTGCTACCACCTCCAGCTGACTGCTCCTGCAGCACTGCAGGAAACAACCTCAGTGACATCACCAAAGTGTGCATGCTCACTCTATCAAACACAACTGTGAAAACACACACACACACACTCCTATTAATAAGTCAAGCAGAGCTAAGCAGCAATCGATTCTAACTGCAAGCAGGCTGGTGTGTGGAGCTAAATGTAATCTGAGGCCTGTGGTTGGCATGTTTATTGGTCCAAACCCCAGGAGATGAGACTGGGCTAATGAGCTAGGCACTGACACAGCTTGCCTGCCTGCTTTGTCACCTGCTAGGCCTGCCGGGGCCTAGGCTTTTCTCTGTTAATACCCTCAGACGTTTCAATAAGAGGTCTAGGGCAAGAGCCGACACCATTATTACACCCTCAGTGCTTTTTAATATCTCCTCTCTCCACAGTTAGCTTTACACTCTCAGTGCTTTTTAATATTTATTTCCCCTCTCTGCAGTTAGCTTGGTGCCGCTCAGGCCTGTGATGCCACAATGATTCGCCATTTCATCAACCTAGGCCATCATTTCTATAACTGCTTACAGAGTGTGGCCAAGCCTTTCCACTTAAAGAGTAGATAAAAAAAAAACAGCCCTCAATTGTTTTTTGTATTATTATTCACTTGAGGTGAGCATGGTTATGCTTGCTTGATGATTGTGCTCACCAAAAATGGCTACGATCGTTTATAGTCTTGCAATGAGCATATTTTTTGAAAGCAGAAAAGCACAAATACATTTGAATGTTTTTAAATACTATTGTAAATGAATCAGTGTATTTAATTTGGGGGAAAAAATAAATACAGATGCATTTTTCAATTACATATATCAAAACATTTACAATGCACACAAATATATGTATCAAATATCATGTATACATAGATGAATGTTTCGTACATGTGAATGATCAATGTATGTAATTGTGCTATATACAAAAACCATGTAATAAAAATGATATGTGACTGTACATTAACAAAGTAAAAAATGTCTGCCATTTTAAAAGGGAAAGCGTCAAGAAAGTTTATATATATATTAGTAGTTTATTTATATATATAAAACTTTGTTGAAAGACAAGCACTCAATGGTAGGGAAAGTGCTCAAGAAATAAGGAGCAAAATAATCCAGTTAGTCAAGTAAATGAAACAGGCTTGTACTGTTTCATGGAGAATTTACTTGACTAACTGGATATATATATATCATTTTTTTCCCCAAATCCATCAATGGTGTTGTTATAAGTGCTCAATTAATGAGGAGCGGAATATCAATACAGATACAGGGGGAAAAAAAGGTTTTACATTGCAGTACAGGCCTGTGTCACGCATCAGGCACTCATCAGCTGCTAAATGCGTCGCGCACTCATCAGCTGCTAAACTCATCAGCAACTGATGAGTGCACGACACAGGCCTGTACTGCAATGTATTAAAACCTTTTTTCCCCCTATATCTGTATTGATATATATATATAAAACACATATATATAACATATATAACATATATTGTTATATATAAAAAACTTATATATACATGTATATATCAACACGGGTTATATATATATATATATGTGTGTGTGTGCATATATATATATGTGTGTGTGTGTATGTATGTATGTATGTATATATATATATATGTATATATATATGTATATGTATGTATATGTATGTGTGTGTGTGTGTATGTATATATATATATATATATACACTACCGTTCAAAAGTTTGGGATCACCCAAACAATTTCGTGTTTTCCATGAAAAGTCACACTTATTCACCACCATATGTTGTGAAATGAATAGAAAATAGAGTCAAGACATTGACAAGGTTAGAAATAATGATTTGTATTTGAAATAAGATTTTTTTTACATCAAACTTTGCTTTCGTCAAAGAATCCTCCATTTGCAGCAACTACAGCATTGCAGACCTTTGGCATTCTAGCTGTTAATTTGTTGAGGTAATCTGGAGAAATTGCACCCCACGCTTCCAGAAGCAGCTCCCACAAGTTGGATTGGTTGGATGGGCACTTCTTTGAGCAGATTGAGTTTCTGGAGCATCACATTTGTGGGGTCAATTAAACGCTCAAAATGGCCAGAAAAAGAGAACTTTCATCTGAAACTCGACAGTCTATTCTTGTTCTTAGAAATGAAGGCTACTCCATGCGAGAAATTGCTAAGAAATTGAAGATTTCCTACACCGGTGTGTACTACTCCCTTCAGAGGACAGCACAAACAGGCTCTAACAGGTACTATTTAATGAAGATGCCAGTTGGGGACCTGTGAGGCGTCTGTTTCTCAAACTAGAGACTCTAATGTACTTATCTTCTTGCTCAGTTGTGCAACGCGGCCTCCCACTTCTTTTTCTACTCTGGTTAGAGCCTGTTTGTGCTGTCCTCTGAAGGGAGTAGTACACACCGGTGTAGGAAATCTTCAATTTCTTAGCAATTTCTCGCATGGAATAGCCTTCATTTCTAAGAACAAGAATAGACTGTCGAGTTTCAGATGAAAGTTCTCTTTTTCTGGCCATTTTGAGCGTTTAATTGACCCCACAAATGTGATGCTCCAGAAACTCAATCTGCTCAAAGAAGTGCCCATCCAACCAATCCAACTTGTGGGAGCTGCTTCTGGAAGCGTGGGGTGCAATTTCTCCAGATTACCTCAACAAATTAACAGCTAGAATGCCAAAGGTCTGCAATGCTGTAATTGCTGCAAATGGAGGATTCTTTGACGAAAGCAAAGTTTGATGTAAAAAAAATCTTATTTCAAATACAAATCATTATTTCTAACCTTGTCAATGTCTTGACTCTATTTTCTATTCATTTCACAACATATGGTGGTGAATAAGTGTGACTTTTCATGGAAAACACAAAATTGTTTGGGTGATCCCAAACTTTTGAACGGTAGTGTATACACATAACTTTGTTAAAATAAACACTCAACAGTAGGGAAAGTGCTCAACAAATAAGAAGCAAAATAATCCAGTGAGTCGAATAAATTCTTTATTCTTTATAAGAATTTATTCGACTCACTGGATTACATATATATATAATATTGCCAGTTTGGTTATTACATCCTTTAACTTAGAGCATGAATACTGTAACCATTTTACTTTTTAAGGCAATCTTCAGTTCTCTTGCTGTATGTATATATAATTACATAATTTTTATCATATGGCTGTAATGATATTTTTCTTTTTGAACACCAAACCTTGTTGAAAAGACCAGAGCAAGTCAGTATTTCCTAAATTTATCTGCATTTAATTCAGCTTTGTACCTTAAGCTGTTCTCATTAGTATCTTTTAACCATGGACAAAATTCCCTCATCTAAAAAATTCACTGAAATAGGTTGTTTGCATATGACGTTATGAACTACAGATGGAGGGCAGGAAGTGATTTTCTACATAGGAAGCACCCATCACAAACTTTCGAAATGCCTATGTTTGGCATCATTAACTGAGAAACCAGAAGGAGTTTTTAATGAGTACCAAAAGTTGTTCATGAAGGGGAAGAAAATGCAAGAAATTGACCGAAAAGCTGGAAAAAATGGCTTGCGAACCGTCGTCTGCGGTCGGGAGGAGCTGAGTCGGATAACGCACGTGTGTGTGCAGTGACCACTTCGTCAAAAAAATCCCTCTTCATAACATAAGGATCATGTCCAACATATCTTACTGTCTGTTTATACCTTTCTCTCATAATATCGTCTAAACTAGCACAGTTCGGGCTGAACTAGCTCCATGTCATCCATTCTGCTTTTCACTTCCTGCCCTCCATCTGAATCTCGCGCGTCATCAGAATCACGTGACTGCAAAAAAGCTATTCACATATAGCCAAACGTTGTCCAATCAGTTCAAATTAACATCCTACAATACAAAAAAGAAATCACGAACTGTATTTTCACTACAACCAGCCTAAGAAGTACCCCTCTGAGTTAGTTCATGTAAGATGTTAAGCCATAAATCAGTGTGGCTTAAACCTACTGCCTCTTAGCACATCCACATCCTGGCTACATTCACTGGGCTAGGATAAGAGGCTATGGGTAGCGCTCTTCCTGTTATTACTGTAAAGTGGTTAATCATACCATACCCACTATATGACTGGATGGTTACAGTCGCAGGTCTATAAAGGAAGTAATTTCTTGTGATATAATGAAAAAGTGATGCCGCTCCACAGAGATGCCAGTTATTGCACCATGCGACCACAAAGTGCTTTCAGACTAAAGCCAAGAGTTATAAATTTGTTGCAAGTTGTTACTCGTCTCTTGACTGGTGGTCTCAAGAGAACATAAATTCACATCATTGTTGTGTGGGTTTTTTTTTTTTGTGTGTGGCAGTCAGGTGGCTTTAGAATGATCTGCAGCACTAAAATAAAGCAAACAATCAGCAGCATGGAAAGGACACAACCTTTTGTCAGTTCAGGGACAAGCTTTTACCACTTAATCTTAATAGCTTTACTTCAAACCATAAAAACAGGTGCAGTAATTGTTCCTTCACTTTTGAGAATGTGAAATTTGGATAATGAATTGTACATAGCATAGAGTGTAGCCATCAGAACAATGCGGATACAGCAGCATAGAACATATGGCGAGTTTGTCATGAGTGACCACAAACAGGAATGTATTCAACTGAAACTGAAAGAAAAAAACTTGTCCTGTATTCACTTCCATGGCTTATAGCCAATTCAGGTATGTAATAAAATTATGAAACCAAAAATCAATGAACAGATAAATAACTGTGAGAGTAAATATTCCAAAGCAAACAACAACCACGGTGATTTCAAAGGGAAGAAAAGTTAGCCAGGCATTACTGCAAGAATGTCTGTGCAATAAATTCACAAAGTAGCATAATAAATCATCCCATACAATTAGCATGGGAACACATATGCTGTCAAAGAGAGGCTGAGACAAAAAGGGTCAGGGGTTCCCCAGGGTTCTGTATGAGGACCGCTTCTGATCAGTGTGACTGTTTGCAGGCTGAATGGCCGGTAAGAGCAACCCCGCGGCAAGAGAGGTCAGAGAGACTCAATGATGTGAGCTTTAATGTACACAGATAGAGGGCATGTGACGGGAACCCTCTGTGACATCTTAATTTGCTTCGACATCTTTACTCTACTCCTTTGGACAGATAGTTTCGGCATGGACCACAGTTTCTACGACAAGTTACTATTCACCATATTGTACAAAAAAATAGTCTGTGTAACTATGAGCTTAGGTCTGTGCTGGGCTCTCAAATAAGACCATCCTAGCTACAACCCTGCACGTCCTTTTAACTTGTTACTTTTAAGTACTTAATCATTGTAAGTAATGTAAGATAATAGCAAAGGCAAACATTGAAGTACGTTACATGGGCAGATTTCCACAGCAAATTTGAGAAAGATTCCCAAATTTTCCTTCAGAGTTGTTAATATCTAGCTAATAACAGCTAAATTCACAAATTTTGAGTGTGTGTGTGTGTGTGTGTGTGTGTCTTACAGAGTCATCAGACGCTGAAGCAGGCCAACCCTCCCACTGTTGGTGCCGCACTGGGATATTAGTCAAGTCTGAAATGTTCCTCTTTACCTGCACAGAAAAAGAAAATGTAAAAAATCATTATCTATTCAAACTTTTAGAAACTCATCCATACAAATACTATTGACAGAGGCAAAAGGAACAAGAAAGAGCAGAAATTAACAATCCTCTCCACTGTGTCCACTGTAGAAATAATACTTGGTCACTGAGCGGGGACTATGCATATCAATCAAAACTAATAGTCACCACGACTATGGGGGGAAAAGTTGTGGAATATGCTTCAAGAAGCAGGACCAGATGTAATTCATAATTAGGTTAATACACTTCCGAGAATGAGTAAAACAGTGAGGGCTGCATGGAAGTTCTCCATACTTGGGCACCACAGGAAATATAAATGGAAAGAGAGAAACAGAATGAAGGAGGAGAGAAGTGAAAAGATGGGGTGGTGGTTAAAAAAAAAAAGGAAAGCTTGTGTTATGAGCATTCCTCAGATGCCTCGGCTAATGCCCAGCAACAACAGCACCACGCTCTGAAATGAACAGTATTTCTCTTCTACCGTTCATGCGCGGCTGTTGTATCCGCATCACTTAATAACATTCCATGCTTTTAAACAGTTAGTGGCCAGCCGCGCCCATCTCTCCAATCGGGCGAGCGCCATGTTACGCTGTCCAGCAGGTTGTTGGTTTAAAGCCCTAACGCCAGCCTGATGTGCGCCGGCTGGCAGTGATCAAAGCTGCGTCGGCGCCTGGGTGCTGGCGAACGCGGCTTCTAGTGCATTACCCCCGCAGAATGCTGCCCTGTGGGCCCGCGGTGCCGGACACTGATGCTGAGAAAACTGGCTATTGTGGAACAAAGCTCCCTCCACACAGGTCAAATCCCATGTATGGAAATGGCAGTGGGGACAGATGTATCCTTGGGCATACGCGGGGCTGCTGGTCACGGAGGTGGAAACTTGAAGAACGCTACAAACACAACGTCAAAGCCAATGCCATGCAAAGCAGGGGAAAGGGTTGTGAAACATTGGACTGTGAGGGCTGCTGGGGCTTTGCTTGGCCGTTTGTTCCTACTAACCTACTGTATTTTTTTCACTTTCAGTGTGTGTATGTGTGTGCATGCATGTGAGTAATCACACTGTTAATTGACAAGGCATCACATTTATGATGTCAGTTTATAAAAAGGATCATGCTACAAAATCAGCATTTATCTCCATCTGTCAAGGCATCACCTTATGTCCAGTAAGACTCAGTCTGTTCTAAAATTTATATATAGACATGAATAAATTGGAGCCCTTTACAGTGTAATTCAACCCAAAAATAAATAAGTAGATCAATGATAAATTAAAATATGAGTGTTTAAGTCCATCATGTATCTTCCTTTCTTCAATCTCATTGACCTGCATGGCATGATGCCTGTCCTTCTGAAGAAAAGCAATGGTGAGACCAGCAGGCTGGGGTCAGACTGGGTGGCCAGTGTTATTACAGAGTGTAATATCTATGTTTGACCAGCCAGACTACAGGGATTTGACTGACCGGCTGGCCAGCTGATGGACGGAGGGGGAGAAGAGAGGAGAGAAGAGGCATAAACACTAGTAATGAAGAGGCTGCAGTCAGAGGTTAAAGCAGCAGAGAAACAACAAACTAACGCCAACCATGGAGAGGGCTAGAGCGAGAGAAAGAAAGAGTGAGAGACAGAGAGTGAGCAAAGGGCAAGTCATGTGAGAAGAAAAGCAGAACGAGAGAAAAGGGCAAGAAAGGGTGAGAAGAAAAGGGGGAAACAGTGAGGAAAGAGAAATGGCGGGTGGGAGGAGGAGGAGGAATATGAGAAGAAAGTGTAAAGATAAACAGTGGTGAAGACAACCTGAAAGCAGATAACTTGAATTCATCAACTCAATAGATCCTATGAACCTGAAATTGCAAAGCAACTGCTGAGGTCAACTACTAATAGATTACAGTACAAAGTGCGGGGGGGAAATTAGTTTAAAGCAATTCAAATCCAAAGATACATTATATAGCAGGCTTACAGAAGGTGACAAACACTTCACCACTAGTATCTAGGTAGCCTTGGTTTTGAGAGCCTATACCTTGGTTTCAAAGCCCATCAATGTTGCACCGTTTGCCATGACTGCCATACTGTGGCTACCAGTGCTGTCTAATGCTGCCCCCTGTCTGCCACAACACACTTATCACTAATGAGAAAAGTTAAATTACAACTAATTAGACACAGTCCTCTTTCGTATTACAGAATTCTGAACGACGAACTTAATAT
Source organism: Lampris incognitus (assembly GCF_029633865.1). Lineage (NCBI taxonomy): Eukaryota > Metazoa > Chordata > Actinopteri > Lampriformes > Lampridae > Lampris > Lampris incognitus. The sequence continues at coordinate 85,705,515 of NC_079213.1, read as the reverse complement.
GGAAATTTTAGCTTAACATAATGTACTGAACAGTTATTTTTGACACAAAACAGAATATTTGTGCATACATGCTTGCCCTCCCATGTCATTGTTGTTCCATTTATGTCTTCTGTTTTTTTTTTTTTTACTTTACTTTGTATGAGTGATGTCTGCAAGTGCTCCTGAGTCAAATTCCTCGTGTGCATAGGCACACTTGACCAATAAAGTTGATTCTGATTCTGAATACTGTTAGGGATATTGCAAGATATTGAGCTGTAATGCTTATTAGTGTAAGGATCAATCATCAATCAAGTTGCATTTTTTATAGTGCTTTTCTAGCTGCAACAGCCACTCAAAGCACTCTCTCCCAAGACATACAATGTGCAATTGATGTTGTGGTTACACAATTTACAGAATACAACACTGATAATCCTTTTAACTCATTTGTTATAGATTTTTAAGGATGTCAACAACAATTTCATAGTTTCATCGCTGCTTAGATAAAAATGTCCAAAAAATGGCCTATGCTGTGTTAATGGGGAATAAAAACTCTCTGGTATGAACACTAGAGTCTGAAGAACAGACAGCACCGAGTTTACGAAAAGTAAAAATGTATGGGAAATGTCTGCAAGAATAACCACATTTCAAATCAACGCCTCAGTAACTAAAAACATTGTAATAGGCTAGTATTCCTCTCCCTGTTGCTACGGCTGTGATGAGGTAGGGAGCTCGAGTCGGCTGGCTGTACCTCCAGCACAGAAACATTAATGATCGAATCACTGTAAATGCCAAGTGCCTGTAATCCCTGGCTGGAAGGGAATCAAAGAGAAGAAAAGGTTGCCATTGAACAGTCACAAGCTCTCTCTCAGTCTCTCTCTGTCTCTCCCCCTCAGACACCAGATGCCTTTCTTTCATTCCTATTTTTCTATTGCTCGCTCCTCCCTTCTCTCTGTTGTCCTGCCTGTGCTTGGTTCCTCCTGGTCATCCCAGCTGCAGGGTAGGGACGGTGCCCAAGCCCAGACTCGGGCCCGGGGGGCAGCAGAGAAGAGAAATCCCCAGGACAACTGATCTGGTCACGGACGGCCCGGACCCAGCAGCAACCCCTATTCTACCCCTCCACTTGCCTGGCAAACATTTACTCTCCAGCTTAGCCGGCACGCTAGCCAGCATCGTACCCCCATGCTCTTGTCTGGGAATGCCAATCAGAGTGAGTCTACACAGTCCTGGGCTCTAGAGATTGAGAGAAAAAGAGAACAAGCGAGTGAGTGAGAGAGCGAGCCCGAGAGAGGAGACAAGGGACATTTGGGAGAGAGATGAGGAATTAAGGAATAGAGAAGGGGGGCAGTTCCCTGGGAGCCACAAGGCAAAGCCAGAGCCTTTGGTAAAGACAAACAAGAGGACAGAACCCTGTCCCCATTGATATGCACAAGCAGGGACCATCGGCTAGTCCTCATCTAAGACAAAAGGAAAGCAGAGGGAAGAGTGTGCTGCACTGTGTGTGTGTGTGTGTGTGTGTGTGTGTGTGAGGGGACACAGCTCTGGCTGAATATGGTGTTACTTCTTTGTTGCATTCTCTTTTCATGTATGTCCTCTTTTAATGGAAGTGGTAGACCCCCCACCCCCCCACCTACCCACACACACACTCCCATGTTTGTGTCTCAGCCATAGATCTTTATTTCACCATGCAGGACATCCACTCTCTACACTACCGGTGGTGTCACAAAGTCACTTCAACAAGGTCACCCATAACTACAATACTATCAGATTGCCTTTAAGCATACAGCCAATCTCACCTGTAGCTCCCCACACTATTTTATTTCTACTTTTTTGTACTAAGTTACCAATGTATGTGTGTGTGAGTAAACACACAATAATACCACATTATGTCCCAGACCATTCCAGTATTGTAAAGAAGGGATCGAAGCCCCATTCCCTGACTTGAGACTAAATACATAAAGAGTATGGTCAACATGTGGCCAACAGACTCAAGTGTGCAGGTTAAAGTTCTGGGCCTCATTTTCACTGCAGGGGGGCCAGAATGCCTGAAGAGAAGCATGCGTAAAGAAAAGACTACAACACGGAGGCCTGTTTGAGTCACTATTGTCTCTTTTCCAGGCCCCTACTGCCCCTGACTTGCCCCCCACCACCACCACACCAGCAGCCCCTCAGCCTCCTTTCTGTGGTCCTGTATCCCCCCCCCCACCTCCCACACTGCAGGGGCCCCTCCCCAGTGTTTGTAATCTCAGCAAAAACACTTAAGGTTCACAGTGGGTGCTCATCAAAACCATCTGCCTGAGAAGAGAGGCGACAGACAGAGGAGGGGTGAGGATAGGGCTAGAGAGAAAAGAGGGAGGGAGGGTGGCAGTTCAGGCACTGGTTGTACTAATCTGTTCAATTAGCACCAGTACAAGACCTGCTAATAGTTTGATTATTATTATCATTATCATTATTATTATTATCATTACTATTATTATGACTACTACTGTAGAGGTGACCAGTGCTGAGGAGCCAGGCCCAGGGAGCAGAAGAGACGATCTATAGGACCAAAAATGAAGCAACTGCAGAATTGCAATGCTCTTAACCGGGAGAGAAAATAATTCACAGACATGTCAAGGAAAAACCCAAATGAGAAATAGGAATCAGTGCACCACTGCTACAGAGAGCTCCATTTCAACTTGCCCATAGGTGATCTGATTTAGTCAAAATGGTGATCAGCCCATTCAGTTGTAAGATTAGGGTTAGAAAGAGGGAGGGGTTTTTCCTTCCCACTCAGTGAATCCTTGGGGAGCTTGTTTTTCTTCACCTATGGCAGCAGGCTACCTGCTGTTAATAGAGGGTATGCATTGATGTCACTTTGCCACTGGAACACGCCCCCTCAGTCGCAGTGAGTGGCAAAACATCCCGCAACATGGCTGCTTCTAATAGGGGAAACAGTGAAACTGGGATTATAATGCAAGATTATCTGCTTAAATTAAAGGAAGTTGGACTTGACAGTGACCCATACAGCTTACCAAATAACAAGTGGTCCATGGACATTAACATTTGGCCACAAATCGAGTTTCCTGATATTTATATGTACTTGATTTCTACGCCAGGGAAATACACAAAGCAAAGCCTGAAAGTATACAAAAGTCTTGACGCTTGGTCATACGTCAGGCGGGATTTGTTGGCGAAATTAAAGTGACAAGGACACCGATGGGCATTCTGGTTGTATGTGGACAGGTTTGTACAAATATTTATTTTATTAAGTTACAACTGTGAAAACTGTAACGTTAAGCCAACCATTCTCCCCTGTATTTGTCGAACACAAGGAGGTTTTTTTTTAAATATGCTGACAAAAATTTATGAAAGATGCTAAATATTTAATTGATGAGTAGTCAATACAGTATATGATTTTACCATTTAATGTTACCCAAAAATCCAACACAGCCTAACGTTAGCCTACCTGACACAAAATGGGAACCGCAAATCCACGATTCGGTGCTTTGATTCCAGTTGTTTCTGCGAATTGCAGCGATCCATTTTTTTCTCTTTACCTTATCTTTCGGTAGTCTGTAAAAAGATAACTCCGATTTCTTGTGAAATCTATTAGTGCAGTCTATCGCACAACAGCTCTTTCCCATTTTAGATGCGTTTTCACTGTATTCAAGTTGGACGTTAACGCTGCCACTCAGTCTTTTTGCCACTCAGTGCTGCGTTACCGACGTGACTTCCGCATCTGTGACGTCACCCGCATACCCTCTATAATACACAATGTCAGCTCAGGTCTCCATCTGCATAAGGGGGGTAAGAATAGAGAGGAGAGGAGGAGGAGGTGAAAGCAGAGGAGATGTAGGAATAGGGTGGGATTCGTTCTCTTTATGAAGATATTTTGCTTTGAAATCCCATGAAAGAGGAGGGTGCTGATATGAGCTCCAAAGAGTAACAGAAGAATAAACACAAATCACACATGTGGTGTAGCTCTCACAGTAATAAATGATTGACACAATGGTCGACTGCCTTCATACTGAGCCAACTATGAATAATTATGAATATTTCATCTGCTACCCAAATCCACTGTTGAGCCTCAGATGGTGGAAATGAATGGACTCAGACCCCCCCGCCCCGACCACCCCCAACCCCGCGACTTCTCCCCACATGTCTAGATCAAACAGTATTTGGTCATTTCAAGTGCCTCCAACAGAGAGAGGGGTGGGGGTGGGAGATGAGAGGCTACTCGACCAGCAGTGAGAGTAATTATACGTTCAGAAAAGTGATCATTTGTGATGAATAATGAATCGATGGCTGATATAGACTAGCAATGACTTGCAAATAGAATGAAAGCTGCATTATAGGGGAGTCAGGTATAACAACATTTTGTGTGTGTGGGAGAGAGTGTGAGAGTGTGCTACTGCCAGAGACTGGGAATGTTAGGGCTGCAAGTGCAGACACTGCTGTGCTATACTGGTCTAAAGCTACTTTACAGTAACTCCTGTGTGGTTGTCTTTGTGTGTTTCTGACATCTTGAATGGTGTTTAAGGATTTCTGACTGTGTGAAGAGTGAATGTGTGTGCACTTATGGTTGTGTGTGTGTGTGTGTGTGGCCAATTTATTGAAAGCATGTTTAAAAATAACCACTGTTGACCAAAGTGCTGTCCAATTTACAGGTACGAAAAAATAAAAAGGCTGTCACTCAAAAGATAAAACAGCAGGCATGAGTAGACACAGCACAACATATACACAAACACAAACAGACATGCACAAGCAGATAATTTTGATTCAAAAGTAGAAATGGGATTTCAGAGGGAATATGAATGAGTCAATGGTGGGGTGGATCAGATTACTTCCGCCTTTGTGAGCGGCGGCTTCGTAAGATTGGCAACTTTTATTTTCTTACTATCTATTCTCTATATTCTGCCCTAACCTCCTCATTTTGTTCTGATTTAGCTATTTTCTGTGCTTTGTTCACTTATCGCTAGATTCTCTAGTTTTCTTTCTTATACGACTCTTGTGTTTAGTAGGCAGCTTCTCGTTCCTAGTTTGTTACTAGCTTTAAGCTTAGCCTAGCTTAGCAGTTAGCTCTATTACAGAGACGTGTAGACATTACGGCTATAGTGGCTCGAGCCACTGCCCCTTTGCCCTCACTGGCTGAAGTGCCCCTCTGGACCAATTTGTTGTTGTTGTTCTTGCTATTGTTGCTACTGCTGCTGCTGCTAGTGTTATAATTACTATTACTGTTACTAGACCAAAATTGAAAAATCACCATTGTCATTATGATAGGGCAATGACAACAGGAGAGAAGGGCAGCAGTCAGCTGCTAATTGTCACGTGAGCGATGTCACACTAGCTGCATGCGAACGCAGTTGTTGCACTGACAGTGGTGTGTGACAGGTCAACGGTGAGTCCTTATCAAACTAAATTAAGGAAATTATGAATGACAAATACAATTGTTAAAGTGATATATCTGTATATAAATCTCCTACCATGTCAGCTAATAAGCTTGTCATGTTTGCTTGACATTAACGTTACACATATTACCTCAGCTCAGCGTTTCATAACGCTAACGTTAGTTAACATTAACTTCAGTTAAATGTGCGTTCTCTCTCGTTCTTCTCGATTCAGATAGTTTAACTGCTGAATCGTGCTACATTAGGCAATTGTTTTCTGGCAAAGACAGCTAGAGCTGCATATTAATGTATGAACTGCACTGCAGGTATTTTACTATTAAATAGATAGGCTAACATTAGCAAGCTTAATGTCACGTTAGTTTTAATGTTAGCTTGCCTTTGTTCCTTGGTGGATCTTGCTAGATGGCTTGTTAGATAAAACTTGTAGTTGGAGGTACGCACGTGTGGCTAATGTTGCTTAGCTGGCTATGTTGTTTAATCTATGTGAGACAGTTTTCAGCTGACTAGCATATATTTACTAAAGCAAAACCACACAGCTAGCCTGATTGGGCTGGGAAAATCGTTGGTGGTAGCCTTAACTTAAGCATTACAAATAGTTGTAGCTAGACACTTATATTTTACATGACTGTAGGAAACGGCTAGCTTTAATGGGGAGCTGCCTCACTTTCCAATATAAGAGGCTAGTTATGTTAAAATGATATTTACCAGGGAGCAAATTGATAGTATGGCTTTTTTATTTTATTGTAAATTATATAATGTTAATATTGACTATTGCACATTGTTTACAGTTACAATGCCTTCAAAAAAGAGGCATCAGAGACAGAGAGAGAAAGTGCTAAGGGAGGCAGCCAAAGGAAGTGCCTCTTTGCAAAGCTGGATTCAAAGTAGCAGCAGGCCAGCAGTTGAATCATTATGATTGAAATATCTAGCAACCAGTTCTGACACACTTCATCTCCAATAAAGTATTCTGTCTCTGTTCCTTTTGTCAAAGTTGCAAAGTTATTTATAACTTTGCTTTTGCCAGTAAAACGTGTTTTATGGACTGTAAAACTAATATTCTAATGTGTAATATACATTACAGCCTATATTATCAATTGGGTGCATCTTTTACATACAATGTAAGTGGACAATGCTATTCTGTATGGCACTGAGTGAAATATTTTGATAATTTTCAAATTCAATTGGACCCTGTCGTCCCATTTTGAAATTCCCCAAAAACCAACAAGGGCTGTCTTTTCAGGGACACTGGTATGCAGAACACCACTGGTTAGAATATTCTCCTGAGAATGACGCCATGTACTGTTTCAGCTGCTGACTTTTTATGAATGATGAAAAGCGTAAGAGCAGGACTGGGTGGAAGTCAGTCGGGTAAGCCTGAAGAAGTGGGCCAAAGGGAAAATGAAGGAGCATTGTAGCGCTGAGTCACAGCAGCTAGGCATGATCAGGTGGAATGACTTTAAAAGAAAGGCACTGGACACTGCTTTTGAAATGGGTGACCATGAAATGCAAGCAGCCAAAGAGAGAGAAAGGCAAAAGAACAGAGAGATTATCTCCTGATTAACTTGACATTACATTGTACTTAGCACAACCAGGTATGGCCTTCAGAGGTGATGACAAAAGCTCCTCAAGTTCAAACAGAGGAAATTTCCTAGAGCTGGTGGAATTGCTTGGCCAATATGACAATGTCCTTGTTACGGCTGAACTAATACCAAACAATTAAAAAAGTGCTGCAAGAGCCGTACCCATAAGAAAGCCACTACTCAGGAAAACGGTTCAGAGTCACTATTAACATATAATTATGGGTTTATTACAATCTTGGCCAAAACCCACGAATAACTAAGGCACGGCGGAGATAAGGGCAAACTACGATGACTAAAGATGAATACACTAAACACAAACAGACAAGGGAAACAATACTCACCACCCTGCCTTGCAAAGCCAAATGAAAATGAAAATGAAAGGGGGAGTATTAAACCAGTCGGGGGGGGGGGGTATTAAACACCCCCCCCCCCAAAAAAAGGATCTAGAACGTAAGCATGAGTGCCAGGCAAAAGTTAACTAAGAAGTTTACAAAAATCAAACAAACAGCATTCAGAAATGTGAGGGGACCTCTCCATGTTCATGGACTTGTGAGCTTCTTTTATAGGAGCCAGTAGGGGAATGTCTCAGGTGCAGCCCGTCTGCAATCACTGCAGCAATTAGCACCACTTGACTGGCTCCGCCTTCTCAGGCACCACCTCAGATGACAGAAATGGGCAGGGGCGTAAGGGTCATCTTGATGCAATCAAGGAAAAGCAAGCCTCACATCAAAGAATCCAGGTGTCTCTGCTTTCCAACAGAAGCCAAAATGACTTGATAACAGCACTGGCTACTTATGTGAAACGGGTCATACAAAAACAAGTGTGGGAAGCGTCAATTTTCTCTATTTTGCTGGATGAGACCACTGATGTGTCGCAGATCAAACAGGCATCCTTTGTTGTGCATTATGTTCATGACATGGCCATAAAGGAGCGCTTCATCCAGCTGTTCAATGTAGAGTCAACAACAGGGGAAGAGCTTGAAAACTTAGTGATGACCCTACTGAAGGAGAACCAGCTGAAAGTGGAAGACATCCATGGCCAGGGTTATGATGGAGCAGCCAACATGAGCGGGCCTTACCAAGGACTACAGTCCAGAATCCAAAGGCAGAACGAAAAAGCACTGTATGTCCATTGCCATGCACATTGCTTGAATCTTGTTTTAGTGGAGAGTGCAAAGTCAAACATGCATTTTGTGAATTTTTTAACCTTAGTTGAAAAACTTTACACTTTCATCGCCAACTCCTAGAAAATACCATGCAGCATTTGTGAAAACACAGCAAGCCATGAATCCAGATCAGCGAGTCCTTGAGCTACAGAAGCTCTCCGACACCCGGTGGAGCTGCAGGGACAGAGCCCCAAGAGCTCTCAGAAAGGTCCTCCCTGCTGTTGTGCAATTCCTGGAGGACCTGACCCAGCGTGAGCCACCTGATCTGGCTGCAGGAGAAGCAAAGATGCTGTTACAGTGCCTAAACTTTGAATTCATCCTTTGCTTGGAAATCACAACGCCAGTGTTCATGGAAACTGCAGTTGCTTTGAATGCCCTCCAACAGCAAGACCTGGACTTGGCAGCTGCCTACACTATTGTTGATGGTGACCAGAGCAGAATGAAGGAACTGAGGACTGAAGATGAATTTAAAGAGATTTACAACAATGCCCGCAGTCACGCAGAGACAGTAGACATTGAGGTGCCTGAGGTGATCCTGAGCAAGCAAGATGCCAAAAGGTACCAGCGAAGCTAAAGCACAGCTCCACATTGGCAATTGAGGACCACCGGCCACAGACTTTGGAGGAGTATTACAGAAGAAGGCTGTACGTCACCTTTTTGGACACATTAACTCAAGAACTGCGGAGGCGATTTGAAGGCAAAGGAGGCAACACTGACAAAATCCTGTTGGCACTGCACTGCATGACAGATCTGTTGAAGTGGAAGGAAAGTGCAAATGCCCAAGCACTTGACGCTGCCCATATGCTCTGTGAGTTTTATGGTTTCCAAGAGGAGGAGGACCAGCTAAGAACTGAGCTGAGAGTCTTCCACTTTGCATATACATGCCCCAAGAAGAGGGCTCAGGCAATGTTGGGAATATTCCAAGAGTTCAGTGCCCAATCTGTGTTTCCAACACTCTTCAAGTTGCTGAAGATCTATGCGACACTACCTGTGTCAACAGCCATTGTTGAACACTCCTTCTCCAAGCTGAAGCTGGTGAAAACTAAACTCAGAAACCTTTGTGGACAAGAAGGACTCTCTGATCTCCTGCTTCTAGTCATAGAGAAGGACATCCACATCAACAAGGATGAGGTCATTAAGATCTTTCAAGAAATGGTACCAAATAGAAAGGTCTTGCTGTAACACCCATAGGCAGAACACTGGAGGACAAAAGAATAGTTTAGGTTGTTCATTTAGTATTGTTTAAGTAGTAAATTGTGTAGTAGTATTGTGTAAATTGTAAATAGTTTGAAGTACTTTCAATAAAGTGTGTTAACGTGGTGAAATCCATAATCCATACTCCAAAACAATGACACCACCACCAACAAAGAACAGTTTAGGTTGTTCGTTTAGTATTGTGTAAGTAAATTGTGTAGTAGTAGTATTGTGTACATTGTAAATAGGTTGAAGTATTTTCAATAAAGTGTTAACTTCTACTGAAGATTAGGTTGCTAATTTAGTATTGTTGATCATGTAAATAGTTACCTGTAATAAAGTGTTAACTGTATAACAGTGTACAGTTTCTTTTTTTAATCTTCAATATGAATTAGGGATCGTGACTGAATGATGGTGACTTCACTATCCCTAATTCATATTCATATTACTTCACTATTCCTAGTGAAGTTTTCATCCAGGTACAAATAGCACACAATTCTGTTTGTGTGTGTGTCTGCGTGTGCACGCACACTCGTGCGTGTGAATGAGTGTGTGTTTAGACATACTGTACTATTTAATGGTGTCATGATGTAGTGTGCCAACATCAGGATGGGTGGGGTTGGAGGATGCCCTTTTTCTTGGCTTGAGCTCCTGCCCCTCAAAATGTCTGTGCACGTCCCTGCTCTATTACATCCGCAGTCAAAGCAGCCTCGTTAAAACAATGGTTTGTGGTGACTGCTCCGTAGTTACAGATAGGTTGTCTATACTAGAGCTGTGTCTGTGAGTTAGAGCAGCTGCTTTCGGCTAGGATTACGTTAGATGTGACGGGCACTCCAGATAGCCTTAGCCCTGGGTCTGACAGCAGACCTACTATTGTTTGCACTAGCTCAGCCTCATCAGCAGATGCAGCGGCGTTTGTCTGTTTACTGGTGTGGGAAAGCTCGCAAGAGCAAATCATCGGTCGTGTGGCCTGGTTTGCAGTCACCTCATCCGACTGCAAACAGGTTTTCGCCACTCACCAGCTCTGTTGGTAGTCCTACCGGCCAGCGTGCTTCTCCCGCTCCTGTCGAGTAAAGCAACGCACACTAGTGATAGGAGACGCCATTACCCGCAATATTAGATTAGCTTTGCCAGCCTTGGTTCACGGTTTACCCGGGGCCACAGTCTCCGACATAGAGGATAATCTTAGGGTGCTGGCATCACAGAGGGAGTCAGGGAACCCAGGCACACAGCACCACTACTTTCACCCTGTGGTATGGGGGTGAAGTGATCCACTCTACAGGCCTCTCTACCCTGGGGGAGGACATGTGGCTCAGCCTTGGAGCAAAACCTAAGACCCACAATTGCTCAACGCCATCCATCCAGGAGCCTTGGGTCCAGGTTAAGAACTGTAAAAACCGCATGGCTAAACACCGCCTCCAACCGCTTTCAAATGAGGCTTTCCAGCTTGGAAATAAATTTCAAGTCTCAGAAAATCTGACCTCCCCAACTCTCCAACTCTGGCTGGCTGTCCTTTCTCAGCTGCTCCTCCTGACCTTTCAGCAAATGGATTTGACATTCTGGACAACAGAGATTTCCCTCCGCTGACTAGTGTGTCGCATCCAGGAGCGGAACGCTCACCATTGGCTACTGCTCACCATCGGCTACTGCTCACCACCGGCTACTGCTCACCACCCCGGATCCCGAAAAGAAACCTCATCCGTTCGACATAGGTTGTTGAAGCAGGCAGTGTCCAAACACTCTGCTGGCTCTAAACTGGCCACTGGTGGCATCCCCCTGGTGCTGTGTCCCCCACACTGGCTAAGAGCCCCCATCCACCGGTGTATGATGGTCGGGTGCGCTCTTCTACTGCACCCATTCCACAGCCACCTTCTGTTCCGATTGTGGGTGATTCTATCATCAGGGACATCAGGTCAAACAGAGCTGCAACACACTGCTTTCCAGGTGCCAAGGTAAATGACAATCTGGTAGAGCTTCCTAGTCTGCTATCCCAATATACCTCTGTTGAGAACGTTGTCATTCACATTGGCACAAATAATATTCCACGGCAGCAGTCAGAGCTTTTAAAATCGGATTTCATGCATGGAAGTTTTTATCTCTGGCCCACTTCCCACTTTCGGCCGTGGCATTGGTCATTTTAGCAGACTCTTCTATTTTTAAACATGATGGACTCCATCCAAATTGAGCAGCCTCATGAATGCTGGCTGCAAACGTGTTTTATTCCAGTGTCTCCAACTCGTGTTTGTGCTATTGACAATAATGTTTGGTGCCCGCACACAGGTGCAGACAGTTCTGTCACTAATTGACATCCACAGGTGCAGAGTGGTTTCAATTTTGGTTCCGTTGTAAACCATACTTATTCTAGTCCTTTGGTGAGTTCAATCCATCATACCAATGACTGTCACTCTGCCATACTAATTCCTGTAATAATAAGCCATAGACACAGACCCCGTAATCTCCCTGTAACATACAGGGAGCTAAACAATTTGTTGCCAGTTCGGACTTCAGTTATCAGTCCCCCACAAAGCCATGCACCTCAGACAATAAAAATGGCTTTATTAAACATCAGGTCACTAACTAATAAGTCATTTTTAGTTAATGCTCTTATAAGTACCTATAACCTGGACTTCACCCTTCTGACTGAGACCTGGCTGGATAGAAATGATGCAGTCGCGCTGTTTGAGGCTGCACCTCCTGGCTTCAAATTCATCCATACCGCCAGATCTGATAAGAAAAGCGGTGGAATAACTGCTGTCTTCTCTGATTCCTATAGCTGCAAGGAAATCCCCCTCGGGAAATTCACATCTTTTGAATACCTTGCTTAATTACTATACATTGTAATGCTATGATTCTAATAATTACTGTCTATCAACTACCAAAATCCAAACATGGCTTTCTTGATGAATTTTCAGAGCCACTGTCTATGGTTTCCACTGATTATGATTGTCTCGTCATCCTGGGTGATTTTAATGTTAATGTTGACAATCAAACAGACCCCGATGCTAGAAACCTAATTAGCTTACTGGAGGCATTTGCTCTCACTCAGCATATTTCCGGACCCACCCACAATAAGCGGCATACTCTAGACTTAGTCATATCAAAAGGACTTAATATTACTGTACCCTGTGTCATGGATGTTGCTATCTCTGATCACTGTCGTATATTTTTTGATGTGTCTGCTCTTCCTGTACAACAGAAGAGCACTCGAATGATCAAAAAAATGCTTCATTGATAATACTACAATTGAAACCTTTCAGAAAACCGTAAATGAGTTGTCGCCGTTCATGTCATCACAAACTGAGGATCTTGTGAAAGACTTCAACTCAAAACTAAAAAATATCTTTGACAACATTGCACCTGTTAAAACTAAAAACATGGAAAAACAAAAAGCCCCTTGGAGAAATTGAGTAGCTGTTAGGCAGCTTAAGAGAGTGTCGCCAGGCAGAACGACAGGGGAGAAAGACTAAACTTCAGGTTCACCATGAAATTTACAAGGACAGACTGAACAAATACAGCAAAGAAATTAAACAAGCCAAACAGTCTTTTTCTTAATGAAAATATTAACAATAGAAAAGTGCTTTTCTCTACTATTGACCGACTTATAAATCCATCATTTCCAAACCCATCAGAGATGCTGTCCACTGAAAAATGTGAGCAATTCGCTACATTCTTCAATAACAAAATTATTGTCATTGGACAGAACATTAGTGCCTCAAGATCCAGTAATGAACCTACCCTCCAGTTCTCCAGAAATATCACTGGTGCCATGTCTCACTTTGACACTCTAGACCTTATAAGTCTAAACAATATTGTTAGGCAGCTCAGGTCGTCCACCTGCTGCTTGGATCCTCTCCCTACCAAATTTTTTAAAAATGGTTTTAATTGCTTAGCACATGATGTTTTAGAAATTATTAACTACTCTCTTCAGGCAGGTATATTTCCTGCAGCAATTAAGACAGCTGTCGTTAAACCATTTCTGAAGAAGAGTAATCTTGATGCGACAGTTATTGCCAACTACAGGCCCATCTCCAACTTACCATTCCTCAGCAATATCCTTGAAAAAAACAGTTTATTCTCAAGTTAATAACTATTTAATCTCTAACAACCTTCTAGGCATATATCAATCAGGTTTTTGGTCTCACCATAGCACAGAAACAGCACTTATCAAAGCTGTGAACGATCTGCATGTGAACACAAATTCTAATAAATTGTCTGTTCTTGTGCTCCTGGATCTCAGTGCCGCCTTCGACACTGATCATATTTTGCTAGAGAGATTAGAAAAATGGGTCGGCCTTTCTGGCCCGGTTCTCAACTGGTTTAGAACATACCTTCAGGACAGGCAATTCTTTGAGACTTTTGCTCGGGCAAAGTGGGTATAATGTGTGGAGTACCCCACGGTTCGATTCTTGGACCACTACTATTCAATCTCTGTATGTTCCCATTTGCACATGTTATACAGAAACACAAAATAAATTACCATAATTATGCAGATGATTCACAACTGTACATACATATCCCTATCTCCTGATGAACTAGATCCCATACATTCCCTAATTCAGTGTATTGACGATATTAATCTATGGATGTCAGATAACTTTTTACAACTGAACAAAGACAAGACAGAAATACATATTTTTGGTGCAAAGACTCAGAGAGACAGAGAATTGCAGCTCATCTCAGCTCTCTGTCTCTGGAGTGCAAAGGTGAAGCTAGAAATCTTGGTGTAATCATAGACATTGATCTAAATTTTAAGAGCCACATCAATCATCTCACAAGATCAGCCTTCTACCATCTTAACACATTTCAAAACTAAGGGGCTTTCTATCAATATCAGACTGTGAGAAATTAATCCATGCATTTATTACAAGTAGACTAGACTACTGCAATGAACTATTCACCGGCCTCCCAAAATCAGCTGTGTGCCAATTACAGTTAATTCAAAATGCGGCAGCACATGTTCTCACCAGAACTAAAAAGTATGAGCACATTACACCTGTTCTTACAACTCTGCATTGGCTCCCCATCTAAACTAGAATTGATTTCAAAATTATTTTAATTGTATACTAAGCGCTAAATCGCCTTGCACCACACTATATAACAGACATGTTAATTCCTTACAAACCAGCAAGAACTCTCAGGTACAATGGCAGTGGTCTTTTAACCATCCCTTGTGCTAGGGCTAGAGCAGGGGAAGCTGCATTTTCTATTTACGACCCAAATAGATGGAACGCCCTGCCTGAGGACCTGAGAGAGGGCCCGACACTGGACACATTTAAAAGCAGGTTAAAACCTTACTTTTTAAAACAGCCTACAACTAAATTCACATTGTGTGTGAGTGTTTTATATATTTTTCTATTTTTATATATTCTGCTCCGTTGTTACTTTTAATTAATCAGTGTTGATGGCACTTTTGTTTATTTTACTAACTCAGTTTTAAACTTGTCTGAACTTTTACAAAATTGGCCCGTACTTTTATTTTATTTTATTTTTTTGTGAGGGGGGGGGATTTTATTGTTTTATTGTGTGAAGCACTTTGTGTTACATTTGTTTGTATGAAAAGTGCTATACAAATAAAATCTGATTGATTTATTGATTGATCTCATGCTATAGGGAAGGCTATTCCACAATCTATGGGCTGCAACAGCTTGTGCACAATACCCTTTAAAGTTCCTATGAAATTGCATTTAGAGCACCGTAAACTTACACAATTTGACAGATATTACAACGAAATGAAACTGCTGGGTGAGATTTTGCGCAGGAACGGAGTTTGATTTGATTAGCAGCCAATAATGGCCAGGCATTTTTAAAAGAATGACATGCTATTGGCTAGTTTCGGTTTGGAGGGAGAAGATCTCGTTTTCTCTTATTCTCTGATTACACTGTCAGGGAGAGAAAAAATTATTCTCATAAACTGGAAAAAAAATGTTTTTTGTGATTTTCTATAACATGGTATTATTATATGTAAGTTAAGTGAAGATAAAAGAGGTAACAAGAATGAAAATACATTTTTCATTTCAAAGGAAATTTAAGCTTCAGCCTTCACCGCAGAACAGCCAGTAGGACCTGATCTGATCTAGAGGTAGGGTGGAAGCACAAAAAAAAAGAAAAAAAAAGAAGACCTGTTATATATGAAGGGGGCTGACACAATCAAGGCCTTAAAAGTAGAAGAATTTTTAGTAAGATTCTCAACAATCAATTCTTAGTTAAGCAGAGAGTCAGCGGAGAGAGGTCAGCACAGGGGAAATATAGTCATACATATAATGACTATAAATATAGTTGTGATGTCAGTCAGAAGCCTTGCAGTGGCATTGTTGACTAGCTGCAGGTCAGACAGGAAGACTGACTAATACCTTTGCACATGAGTTACAGTTAATCAAGGAGAAAGGATATGAAGGCATGGATAATTTTATCTCTGACCTCCTGTATGGTTCTGGAGCCTGGAAAGTTGAGGCTGTAGTCCCTCTGGGCTTCGCGGTGGCTGATAACCAGCAGGAAGTTGTGGTTTAGGGACTCTTGTAGAGCGCTGCACAAAGAGACAGAATGACAGATAGACACAGTAAAGAGAGTGGGGGGGGGGGGAGAAAGTACAAAGAAATTAGGACAGCTTGGGGTGCAGCGTAATGGTGTAACACAGAGGAAGGAAGAAGGGGACAAAGGAAAAGCACAAACATTATCACTATCAGTAATGGAGTCAAGCGAGGGGCAAGCTGAGGCCAGTCAGCCCCTGCTAGCCTGCTGAGCGAGATGAAGGTGGCTGGCTGCTGTGGCTCCTCTCTGGGGGCCCAAGACCCACTCCGCTGGCTCTGCCCTGACAAGCCTGTACTTAAACTATGCCCAGCACAGCAGGCTGCTGCAGCTATGGCCACCTGAAGTCTCACAACATTGCACACAAACCTCATATACAAGGTTGGAAAATATTACACAGTTTAAAAAGCAAAAGTGCACTCTCTGCAGCCCTGTTACTAGATGAGGATGGTTGGAAAATTCCTAACTAGAATGTCAAGATTTATGTGGATATTTTCACATTAATACAAATTTTGCTATCTCTCATTGATTAGACACAGCTTAGCACAGGGCTATCATTGGTAGTAAATAATTTTTAGTCTGGTAAGTTTGATAACACACAGGTCCAGAGAAGGGAAAAGTCTCCTAATGACTCACTGACCAGTACTTGCATAATTTAATTCAATACTACAGCACCTATACTTTTGCCAAGCGGCAGGGACCAAGATTGACGGGGGAAAAAAAGATTAAGATCTACCTTCCTGTAACTTAAACTTAACTTCTATGATCCCTAATGGCCTCTGTTTCAACAAATATGTTAATTTGTTATGAATAGTAAAAGCAAAGTGATGGAAAGACCAATAATTTAAACACAAAAATCTAAAAGCTGTTAAAATAATTTCACCTCAAAACAAACACTTGGACAAAATGGAAACAAAGATGACAACATAACAATAATACATTTTTTTACACAGAGCTCACACAATAATGCCGTAATGAATGCCGTAATGAAGACTCGTCTTTACGCCGGCTGTTTTTTTTACACTCAACCCAACAAAGGCGGCATAAAGGCACCCCAGTGTGTGATTTTACATAGCATGCCAGCGTTCCAGAAGCAGAGGCGTTATGGCATGTAACATAACAGCGTCGGCTGTCCTGTCCTGCCGGCTGTCCCTTTTACACAGATGTCGATTCAGCTTTGTGACTACCTCCGCTGCCGGCTTAACACCATAACAACAATGCCCCCCCCCAATTCTGTCTTCATATCTTTTACACTTTGACTGCCGTGTATCACCCAGGTAGGTGCTACACATCGGTGGTGGTTGAAGTGAGTTACCCCCTACAATGTGAAGCGCTTTGGGTGTCTAGAAAAGCGCTATAAAAATGTAATGATTATTATTATTATTATTATTATTATTTTACACAGAACGGTGAGGTGTCTTAATGCTGCAACATTTCCACCTTGTAAAAGGCTGTGTACAAAGCCCAAATGACAGTATGAACTCAAGTTGCATGTTCTTATTTCTTTTTGCTACCATTAATACACAAATAATAAACAGTGATAGGCAAAAACACGACTAGCTCAATCGCACTTATTTGTCTAAACCCGGGGCATGTGGCAGCGTAATCATTGGCACGCGGGCAAGAGAGTGAATTTTTTTTTTAAAGGAAATGTTTAAGTGCCCTTGCAGCTGCATTGGCTGCGCTGCCTGTATGTTTGATTGACGTCACAGCCTTTCGCTCACGGCCTGATGTCTCCCGCTCGAACCTCAGAGTGGCCACGTTTCAGCGGCCAATCAGGTAGCAATTCTCATGAATATTAATGAACCTTCCCCTGCCATCCTACGTTTCGAAAAGTCGCCTCCTGCGCATAGTGCAGTGCAGCGGTTCAAGATCGGTAATGGCACTATGGCAGCCCCGCTAGCTAAGAAAGCTAAAGGATACGTTCGGCCTTTTCATCCCTCATGAACAGAGGAGTACAGGTTTGTTCCTCAGAAGGACCGTGCTGTGTGTGCTTTTTGTTCTGAAAACATTGTTTGCCGAACGTAAAGTGTTAAACACCAGTTCAAGACAAAGCATGAGAAAACTTTCAAATATCAGGCAGACAAGGCAGAATCCATTAGACATGCAGTGTCCAGTTATGGAAAGCAAGCTAACCACCTCTAACTCTTTGTCGCTGAAACAGCTAAAAACCATGCCACCAAAGCGAGCTATCACATTGCTCACTGTATTGCTAAACACGGAAAGCCATTCACTGATGATGATTATATCAAGGAGGCTTTTCTGTGTACCTCAGATGTTCTGTTTGATGGCCTGCCAAACAAAGAAGCAATCAAGGCAAGAATACAGGACATTCCCGTGTCAGCTAGAACTGTAGAGCAGTGCATCAAGGAGATGGCACATAATGTCAACGAGCAGCAAACAGCTGGGCTGAAAGATGCGGTGGTGTTTAGCATAGCCCTTGACAACAGCACCGGCGTAAATGACATGCCACGTTTGGCAGTCATGGCAAGATATTGTGATGATTCGGCTGTAAGAGAGGAGCTCTGCTGCTTAAAGCCAAAGTCTGACACAACAAAAGGTGAGGACATAGCCAAGGTGTTTATGGAACATTTTGAGGAGCGAGGAATTGACATCAGGAAGATATTCGCAGTGACAACAGATGGCGCTCCTGCCATGGTCGGGAAACAGACGGGAGCTGTCAGATTAATCGAGGAAGAAGTTGGTCACACCATCATGAAACTCCACTGCATAACTCATCAAGAAAAACTCCGTGCAAAGATGTCAAAATCAGTTCTTACTGAGGTTATGGCTACGGTGGTAAAGCTTAACTTCATAGTTAAGAGATCTGCATTGACACACCGACAGTTCCAGTCCCTGCTCGAGGAAATGAACTGCGCTTACAAAAATATCCCTCTCCACGCAGCGGTTAGGTGGCTAAGCTGCGGAAAGGTTTTGGTGCGGTTTGTCGGCTGCTTTGATGCCATCAAGACCTTCTTGGCTGAAAGAGGCCAAGACTACCCCGAACTAGAGGACGAGAAGTGGGTTGTGAAACTTATGTTTCTCACCGATATTACAGGACACCTCAACGAGCTCAATTTCCGACTGCAAGGTGCAGGGCAAACTGTTTTGGACATGTTCGAAACATTGACAGCTTTTGTCGGCAAGCTAGCACTCTTTTCAAGCGAAGTTGCAACCTCCACTTTCCGCTACTTCAGACATGTATGGGAGCTGTCCTCACAGTGCAACATCAGCAGCAGTACCGCTGAACTAGGCGAATACATGCGCGAGCTTGAGTCGGAGTTCACAACACGATTTCAGGACTTTCAGAAGAATGGGCCCATTTTCTCTTTCTTGATCAAGCCCGACAGCTTTGATGGACATGAGTGGGACTTATCTCTGATACACAGGACATGGAAATGCAGCTAATTGAGCTGAAGAGTTCAACACTGTGGGTGACCAAGTTTGCAGAGCTACAGAAACAACTAGAAACCACAGCAGTGTAGCATCACGGAACCTGCATCCTCATCTGCTGGGCATCTGTACCGGAGAAGTTCAGCTGTCTCCCGAACGCTGAGGTGGCTTTGCTGACAGTCTTCGGATCAACGTACCTCTGTGAGCAGATATTCTCACACATGAAGTACGTGCTCAGCCCCTCCCGCAGTCGTCTGACAACTGACCACTCTGAAGCTTGTGTGCAACTTAAAGTGACCAACTACAATCCCATGATAAAGGACCTCAGCAAAGCAAAGCAGGCCTACTGACTGGTAGGCATGTTTATTTGTAGTAGCCTACACTTGGGTTTGCATGTGCACTAGCTGTTCATCTCTTTTTTCCCCAACTCAGATGTGGATGTTCTCATGAGGATAGCAGCATTCTTATATAGTAGCCTACTGGTATTTCTGTTTGTTACACTTGAATCTCCCTTTTTGCTCCCAATGCACTTGGTAAATTAGTGAATTGAAAGCAGCGTTTTGAAAGCTAGGTTGCCGTAATAATAGCTGCTGTTTTTTGGGGGGTAATGTGCGCATGCGTTGTGAGTGGAAGACTTAAGTAAAACTTGCTCCTGTGTCAAAATGCATACGTTTATTGCTGATGAACAAGATTAGTAAAAATGGTCATTACAATGTCCTGATTGAGGTCTTTAAAAAAATGTTGATATAGCACTCTAATTCACTGAACATTTCAAACTGGCATTTCATGTCAACAAAGTTGCCGACCCCTGGTCTAAACAGAGGCCCAACAGTAGGCCTGAGGAACCACTGCCTCTGGACTGGTCCCTCCAAGCTTGCTCTGTAGCTTTGTGCAATGACAGAGAAGAAGAGAACAATACATAAGCAGACAGTGTGCGTCACATGAGAGAGAGAGAGAGAGAGAGAGAGAGAGAGAGAGAGAGAGAGAGTGGGTGGAAGAATCAACTTTTGGAAGCTTCATTTACAATAAGCTGTGAGGTTAAGTAGCGTTTTGAGCAAACGGCGTATCTGTGAGGCTGAATATCAATGGGCAGCTTAAGGGCCAAGGCAGGCACTTAATCAGGGCTCAGAAACCAAGGAGAGGAAAAGGAGAGCGAGCGAGCAAGAGAGAGACAGACAGAGAGAGATAGGGGAATTAATATGTAGTGCACACATTAATTATGCAATCACCGCCTTAATCTGTGCAGATCTGGACGAGCTTATGTTAACAGAAGCTCAAATTTACTGTAATGACAGCATATTTACATTGACTAAAACTACGAAATCAATATGTAAATGTAATGTTTGTTGTAGCTAACCGGGGAAGATTGGAAATGTGTGGAATAGAAGGATGGGTGCATATGTAATAGGGTAGAGCAATGGGAATCGGAGAGAGAGAGAGAGATTGTGTTTATGTTTGTGTGAGAGACAGAGTTTCAGAGAGAGAAGAAGAGAAAGTAGGAACTCATAAATAAGGATCTTGCTAATATTGTCATGATTTGTTTGGACACAGTCCCAGGCTGCTGCTGGCAGGCAATTACACTACACTCATTCACACATGAGAGAGAGAGAGAGAGTGAGAGTGAGAGTGAGAGTGAGAGAGAGAGAGAGAGAGAGAGAGAGAGAGAGAGAGAGAGAGAGAGAGAGAGAGAGAGAGATGTGTAAATTGAGTAGAAATGTTACTATGTCCTTGCAAGGACAGAGCACGTGTGCTACATTCCTACCAGTTATTTATGACGAACTGACAGTTCGTGGTGGCGTGGGTGGGGTTCAGAAAAATGATTTACTTTTAACATTCTGACCGCTCACTGTAATCCATGTGGCTGGGGAATGAAAAGCCTTCGGCGGTGAGTCATTTCAATGGCTCCCACACGAGGCAGAGAAATAAAGCCGTGCTTCTGGCATAATATTCCTCAGTGTCTCGACTCCACTCCTGCCACCGATGTTTTTAAGGCACCTCTCCTCTGATAGTAGCAGGTCCCCTATGCAGTGCAGAGTTGAAGGGTGGATGTCTCTGTGTTTGCTCCTAGCTTCAGATCTCTCCCTCTCTTCACACACACACATACACACACACACACACACACAAACAGGCAGTGGCATCTGTGCTGGCCTGCAACCTCTCCAGAGGTACTTGACAGGGCATAAGGGTGCTGGGAGGAAAATGTCACTTAACTTTATGGACAGAGAAAATGGAGCATTTTGCAGGGGAGAAGAGCCGGCTAAACAGATTGGTTTCATTCTGAGGTAAGCCTGCTGCCTCCACTGTGTGTCCCCCCGGCACAGAGCAGACTCTAGACCTTATTAAAACAGCAATTCCAGACACACACACACACACAGATTTGATGTCTGCAAAGCAGAAAACACCCAAACATGTACAGACTTTCTCCCACACACACACACACACACACACACACACACACACACACACACACACACACACACACACACACACACTCACACATACTCACACCAGAAGAATGCAACAGACTTGAGTCCAACCACAAACAAAACAGAGGTTGCATTCACAGCCAGGTACGTACAAGGTCTGCTTACCTTCTCCATAATTTGCATCCACAACAAAGCAGGCGGACACGAAACCGTTCAGGCTCTGCACTGTTTTGGTCTGCCATGTTATCATGCTAACCAGCAGACACTGTCCATCAGAGCTGCATTAGCCAGTTAGCCAGCTAGCTCTGTATCCCTGCTAAAGAACAGCCAGCATACTGGGAGAGGTGAGTGGGAAGGGGTGTTGGACAGGAAGCCGGTAAAAACAAACACCCAACGTCTAATGACTCACTTTATGCAATTTCAAATTTCTTTGAGAGTTCAAATTAAATAACCTTTTGGAAGAACAAACGTGTTTCCCATAGCATGCAAGGGGGCGGGGGACAAAATTAAAGGAGTGCCATAAAATATTCATCAGGCCTCCATCATTTATGCAGGAGTAGCTCCTCCCAAACACCCTCTTGTATTCAGACAGGCAGTCAGGTAACATGGCTCTGAAGAAAACCCTACCATAAGGTTGCAGTGTTAGGCTTTAACATCGCCAACTACACTACCTGAATGGGGTCAGACTATTCGAAGCACGGAAGAAAATCTCCCCAAAACACTAGATTTATTCCTAATCAAATCAGAGGACTGAAATTTTTTTAAAATGTTTATATATATATATATATATATATACATAGATAAAGATAGATGTAGGAAAAAACTTTAATACATAGCAAAACAAGCTTGTTTCGTGCGTCATGCACTCATCAGCTGCCAATGTGGTTGGCAGCTGATGAGTGCATGACGCACGAAACAAGCTTGTTTTGCTATGTATTAAAGTTTTTTCCTACATCTATCTTAATATTCCGCCACCTCATTTGTTGAGCACTTTTATCAACACCATTGATGGTTTCCGGGAAGAAAAAAAATGCTATATCCCCCCCCCCCTTTATGTCCCTACTTAGTTCATAGGGATGAGTTATGGGAGGGAGAACAGGGGGGAAAGTGTTTGCTGTGTTTTTTCTAATTGTTATTCGCTGTATAATTTGATGTGATTGGAAAAGGACATAAAAAACACACACAAAATAAGATATGAGGACTGAAAGGAGCTGGTTTAATGAGTTGATGAGGATAACGTGTCTCTTACACACACACACACACACACACACACACACACACACACACAATACATGAGATGGACCAGTGACCTGTTTTTGGGGGTTTTTTTGTCCAAATGGTTTAATTTGTTTGAGTTGACTGAGATAGACATCATGGACACTGATGGCTGTAAATTGAACTTTCTTTCTTTTTTTTAATTATCACTGCATTAATAGCATAAAGGGGGAAGACTAGAAAAGTTCTCAACCTCTTCTTACCCCTTTTGAACATGACTGATATTATCTAAGCTGCTTATTTGTCACTTAAATGTTTGTTTTTATTGCTTATACGTTCTCTTTAACATGTTCAATAAAACTGATTGATTGACTATTTCATTAGTCCTTTTGGTTCAGTTGTGTGGTGCAAGACAAGCTTTACCAAGTATTGCTAGGGACTTTAAGGGCTGCGGAGCATTTGCTCCCTTTTTAACAGACAACAAAACTCAACTCAACTTTACATTTACAAATTTGGACTTAAGTATGTACGACAAGTTGTAATGAGTAACATGCTCAATGAGCTGATTACTGGCAAACACTGCGATTTTGTTGAAGGGTCAACTAGTAGTACATCTGACAATAAGGTGAGGATTTTTTTGTTTTAAACTGCTGTAACCCTCATATAAAAAAGTGTTTTATCAACTTATCACAAATGTGTTCCCTTTATAATAAGGAAATTTATTATAAAAACATCTCCTACATAATTAGATGCAATGTATTTTTACCTCTTTAACAGTGAAAATATTTATATTGTTACTGTATATTTTTTTCTCAACATTAACAGGTCCCTTTAAATGCTGTATCTACAGAGAACTGCTTTAACCTGATTTAACAATGAACTGACTACAGTCCATCACAGTGGCATTTTCCCCTCACCCAGTAGATTGTGAGCCAACCTGATCACACAAACATGCACACACAGCTGTGTGTCATGGGCTCCAAGTGTAAGCAGGGTTTATTTTGTGGAAGTCTAACAGCTTGTCTGGGCCCTCTGCAAGGCGCTGCTCCTCCTCCCTGCACTGCGATCTGTAACCTAGCCTCTCCCAGCTGCTAGCATTACAAAAGGGTCACTGTACAAGCATACGTACATGTTAACACACACACACACACACACACACACACACACACACACACAGGGCGCGTGCATGCTTCCCCCCACTCGGACCCAATTGTCCTGGACAGGACAGAAAGAGTCGACAGAGCATAATGAGCTCCTGGCACCCTAAATGATACCAATGACACTTGGAGAGATGGACCCAACACTGCTATAAAGAGCCAGCAGTGACTGAGGGAGTGACAAGACAAGAGGAGACAGTTGAGGGGAGGCAATGGTGTGGGGGGTGTAAGCCATTAGCTGCCAAACTAATAATAATTTCCACTTAGCAAACTGCCATGTACTCCTTTAAAGCTGTTATGAAATGTTAATGTGGCTGCTAATTTAAGAACATGTGGTAAGAATATTACGGAACCACATCTCAAAAGTTCCCTGAAAGTCATTCCACTATACGAATTCTAAAAACTAAGGTTACTTTAAAAAAAAATTAGGAAACCGATTACACTTGGGGAAAGTATGTAAATGAACTTAATTGTGTCAAGTTATGTGAAATGATTTTATGTGAAATCATTTCACATAAATGGAAACGGATGATCCGCTGTGGCGACTCCTAATGGGAGCAGCTGAAAGTAGTAGTAGTAAACTTTTAGAATTTACATTGTAGGACTTGAAAACAAGAGAAGAAATGCTACTAGGTCTTACTAGTAATTAATAGTTAGGCCTACTAGGTCACCAAATAGGTGTTCTTTGGATGGTTGCAACTGATAAGAATCTAAAAGAGGGTCCTTGCTTGTTGTTCCTGAGCAGTAAAATGCTAGCACACTTAAAAGGAACCCAAGGCACATTTTTGTCTTAGAAATGTATTAAAATGTCTTTATTTTACATTGCATATCTATTAAAAAAATGACCAATGTGCTGCAACTTGGTTTGGTCTTCATGAGGGTCATCATGATCCAGTATGCCTTGGACTCTTGAAGGAGGCTTGTTTTTTTTTTTGACAATTCTACTCAAGAGGAACCAGCAAAGAACACTCCCCAGAATATTATCATATGTAATGATACGGGAGGCACGGTGGCCAGTAGTTCAGCGCTGTCGCCTCACAGCAAGAAGGTCCTGGGTTCGAACCCCGAGGTTGTCCAACCTTGGGGGGGGGGTCATCCTCTGTGTGGAGTTTGCATGTTCTCCCCATGTCTGTGGTGGGTTTTCTCCGGGTGCTCCGGTTTCCCCCCACCATCAAAAAAGAAACATGCATGTTAGGGTTTATACTCCTGTCTGTTCCCCTGACCAGGGCAATGGGAAAAGAACTGGAGTTGGTCCACGGGCACAGAATGAAGGCCCACTGCTCCTAGCCACACAGATCACTGTTAATTTGCAGTAACTGAATTTCCTCAAGGGGATTAATATCGGAAACTTAATTTCTAATTAATTTCTAATAGGACTGTTTGACAGTACTTGCATGAGATTTGTACATTTGCAAACAAATTCTACCAGAAGGGCAGTGTCTGGTTCTCAGAAATAACAGCAAAGTGAAAAAGTATTTCGTATCCTCAAAGCGAGTCTGATTCATGCTAAATCTTGTAGAATTCTGAAAATCCAGAGCCAACTCTTCTATCACATGAAGAGGTGAGAAGGTCCCCTACTGGCATCACAGCTTGTCTGTAATCAACACAAATAATGACACCCAAGGTGTACATCTGCGCGCGCGCGCACAGACGCATGCACGCACGCACGCACACACACACACACACACACACACACACCAGCACATAATACAAAAAATATGTATCTGCTTGCACATGCAATTACACACAGACAGACTGACACAGAAGCACACACAGACACACAAGAATTTAAATGTAATATTGTAGTATACTTTAGTCATATGTCTAGCAGGTGCATGGAGGGGCATCCTCTGACAAATGAAGGTAGGATTTCCTTTCCTGTGATGATCTTTAGCTGACACAGAGGAAAGATTGAACATTTAGTTGCCACCTGTGATGGGATTACTGCTATATATGACATTTCGGATGGTAAGGTTGCTAAGACCACCACACATTCACTGAGATAAATACAATGACCCCCTTATAGGCTGGCTTAATGGAGCCCAAATCTCTATCATCACCGGTTAATGTAGCCAACATGATACACTGGCATATAACAGAGAATGACAACTGGTATAAAATACAGCGCGCATAGTCATAGAACAAACACACACAAAAAAAAAACCACACACACACATTCATCTCTGAATGTAAAAGAGTAATACACCCTCCAGCAAGGAACAATATCAGGTTGAAAGACACAAATACTGTAGAAGAAATTATTATTTACATAAGAGTAAAATTTTGCGGTAGTAGCCTTTCCTTTCAAAATGTCACAACAGAGAGGAAAGACTGCTTGTACACCAGTAGGTCAGATATCTTGTTGGTATTCCAGAGATAACGGCATTATATATTATAAATTCATTACATTTGTAGATGGGTTAGGCAGGGTCCTAGAGGCCAACGCCCCATAAATAGAAACACATCACCACCTGGTGTTCATTAAATGTAACTGCGCTACAATATTAACCCTCTGGTTTGAGGGATACTATTTATGTGCGAGTGTGCTGGGGTTTGAAAGAGAATGAGGATTTACAAAGACACATTCATAAAGACAAGCTCTGGAGAGTACCAGGCTACATACCTGTTTTGGCTGGTGCTGGCAGTTGGGGCAATGTCTGGGGTCAGGACATACAGGCTGTTGTTCTTGGGCAGATGTAAACTTCTCAGCACAGTCTGATGACATACCCACATACACACACATACAATCCCATACAGATGCACATGCAAACAAACACACACAGACCAAAGAGAGACTCAAAAATGTTCCCATCACTGTGAAGATTAGGCACTTGTTGAGACAAGTGGCCACATTTCAATAGTGAACCGTAGTCAAATTCCTCATGTGTATAGGCACACTTAAGCAATAAAGCTGATTCTGATAAGTAGGTTTCATTTTCAGTCATCCATCCTTTTCTTTATTCTCAGAACAAAGATAAGGCTTGCAATATAGAGCTCAATGCAGTTACTAGGGGACATATCCAGAATCCTCGTTCAGTGGGGGGAGGGAAGACATGCCACGCTTCACCCAAAGCTAACATAATGCTGCAGTAGTCTACCGTCTAAGAGCAGAACAATTAAGATATCTTTAGTAAGCTCCATCAATTGTCATTTGCCCTGATAATTTGCCAGTACACTGGCCAACTGCATCCCATTATGAGGGATGTTGCAGAGCTGTGATGTGACTGGAAATCCATTTTCATTGGGGATGACTTGTCCCAAGTAGCATTGTCAGTTTGCGGGAGGCAGCGTGCCTCTTTCAGTATTCGCTGACTAATCCGGTGGTCCTGGTTAGGGGCTCTGTTCCCAGTGGGCTGAGCCATGTTGAAAAAGTATGCCATTATGGCACAGATCGGCACTGTTGCTATTACAAGCCTCCACCAAATGGCTTGCGTTGTGTTCTAACACAAAAAAAACAAAACAAAAAAAACTGCCATCTAAAAGGCATCTGACAGAATTGATGTAGGAAGACTGTCCATTCCTACCTTAAGAGCATAAATAATATCTTTTCAAGAGCCATCATAAATCATTACAGCATTTACATGACAATCATTTGTGGAGCACAGAAACTCACACTGTCAGACACATCTCCACTCTTCCACCCCTTCAGCTGCATTTTGGACACTGGAACACCAAGTTCTGTCTCAAGAATTTGCTTGATTTCTCCTGTGAGGGAAATAAGAGATTAGGAAAATGGGAAAGCAAAGATAGAAACAGCTTCTTCTTTCAGCTTGTTAAAAACAAAGATAAAGACATGCTGAAACAAAAAAAATGTCTTTTCTACTTGTTAAAGCAATTATCCATGTCTTAATGCATCTCTAAAAATGTAAGCAAATAAGTGTACAAAGGTTGTTCAATCTTGTATTTTTATATCAGCACACATTGCTTTGACTTCCTAGAAAACTGTGTGGTTGTGGGCATGCAATGTATTTCAAACCAATGATATCAATAACACCTATCCATACACTCTTTCCCTCCCCTTGTCATTTAAAAAGTCTACCATTTCTCCCACACCTTTTTCAAAACAGTTAGTCAGGTATCTATCTATAAAGTGTGATAAGAGAACATGGTCCAATGTTGCATTTTTGAACTCTGTTCCCCTCTGGTTGCAGATGCACTGGTTTGATTTTATCTATTTTGAGTAAGTAGGAATTTTCACGGCTCGCTACGTCCCACCTTAATGTTCTATTTCAACCGGATATACACTCACCGGCCACTTTATTAGGCACACCTGTCCAACTGCTTGTTAACGCAAATTTCTAATCAGCCAATCACATGGCAGCAACTCAATGCATTTAGGCATGTAGACATGGTCAAGACGATCTGCTGCAGTTCAAACCGAGCATCAGAATGGGGAAGAAAGGTGATTTAAGTGACTTTGAACGTGGCATGGTTGTTGGTGCCAGACAGGCTGGTCTGAGTATTTCAGAAACTGCTGATCTACTGGGATTTTCACGCACAACCATCTCTAGGGTTTACAGAGAATGGTCCGAAAAAGAGAAAATATCCAGTGAGCGGCAGTTCTGTGGGCGAAAATGCTTTGTTGATGCCAGAGGTCAGAGGAGAATGGCCAGACTGGTTCAAGCTGATAGAAAGGCAACAGTAACTCAAATAACCACTCATTACAACTGAGGTATGCAGAAGAGCATCTCTGAACACACAACACGTCGAACCTTGAGGCAGATGGGCTACAGCAGCAGAAGACCACACCGGGTGCCACTCCTGTCAGCTAAGAACAGGAAACTGAGGCTACAGTTCGCACAGGCTCACCAAAATTGGACAATAGAAGATTGGAAAAACGTTGCCTGGTCTGATGAGTCTCAATTTCTGCTGCGACA
The DNA here is from genome assembly GCF_029633865.1 of Lampris incognitus. Classification (NCBI taxonomy): domain Eukaryota; kingdom Metazoa; phylum Chordata; class Actinopteri; order Lampriformes; family Lampridae; genus Lampris; species Lampris incognitus. The sequence goes on along the minus strand of NC_079213.1, from coordinate 85,676,617 downwards.
TTCGGATGGTAGGGTCAGAATTTGGCGTCAACAACATGAAAGCATGGATCCATCCTGCCTTGTATCAACGGTTCAGGCTGCTGGTGGTGGTGTAATGGTGTGGGGGATATTTTCTTGGCACACTTTGGGCCCCTTAGTACCAATTGAGCATCGTGTCAACGCCACAGCCTACCTGAGTATTGTTGCTGACCATGTCCATCCCTTTATGACCACAGTGTTCCCATCTTCTGATGGCTACTTCCAGCAGGATAACGCGCCATGTCATAAAGCTCGAATCATCTCAGACTGGTTTCTTGAACATGACAATGAGTTCACTGTACTCAAATGGCCTCCACAGTCACCAGATCTCAATCCAATAGAGCACCTTTGGGATGTGGTGGACCGGGAGATTCGCATCATGGATGTGCAGCCGACAAATCTGCAGCAACTGCGTGATGCTATCATGTCAATATGGACCAAACTCTCTGAGGAATGTTTCCAGTACCTTGTTGAATCTATGCCACGAAGGATTAAGGCAGTTCTGAAGGCAAAAGGGGGTCCAACCCGGTACTAGCAAGGTGTACCTAATAAAGTGGCCAGTGAGTGTATGTTAAAGTGCAAATGAAATATACACTCAAAAAGCCATTTCAGCTTATCTTTAAATTTTTACATTCATCCACTAGATGGCAGTGTATTACAATTCTTGGTACGCGTCCGTGTGTGTACTTGTACTTCTATCTTTGTGAGGACCAATTTGAGTTTTTAACCATCAGAGTGAGAACATCTTTGCAAAGTGCGGACATTTTGGCCAGTCCTCACTTCTTTAAGGGTCTATTTTCGGGTTAGGACTGGGGTTTAGGGTTAGAATTAGGATTAGGTTAAGGTATGGTATAAGGTTAGGAATGTAGTCTGATGGTTAAGGTTAAGGGCTACGTAATGAATTAAGTCAATGAGGAGTCCTCACAAAGACAGAAGTACAAGACAGAGTGTGTGTGTGTGTGTGTGTGTGTGTGTTTGTGTGTGTGTGTGTGTGTGTCTCACCAACAGTGCTGGCCTCCTCCAGAACCACCTCCACAGAGCGCTGTCGATATTCCACCCTGAAGTTAAGCATCCGGGGCTGCCGCTCCACAATGTGTCGGGAGGAAGGGATTATAGGGCAGAAAGCGGATGCTGCAGAGGACGAAGGAGAGGAAGGCGAAGATGAAGAGCAAGGGGGAGGAGCCACTCCTGCTGCTACTGCTGCTTCAGTGGCCTCAGATTGGCTGGCCGGTCCATAGAGGTTGGCTTGGCTCGCCTCACTGGAGAAGTTACTGTGGAGAGATAAGAAAAAGGGAATTCATTGAGGAAGGACCTCTAACAAACAATCTTAGAACCATCTCATTTCACCTCTCTCCCAAATGTAACTGGGGAAGATGAAAGCTAAGGGCTAAAACAGGCTAAGGATCGAGGCTAAAAACAGCAAGTATCAGATATAGTCCAACAGTTTCAGAGCAAGCAACTGCAGTCTTTCATCCAGAACCTTAAAGCTAAAAACCAACAACGACACTCTTTGCTGCCAGACCAAACAATATACTGAGGGTTTTTTTTCCTCAACCCTGGGGACAAGAAAACTTTTTCCTCCCATTGCTATTCGTTTTGTTTTTTTGTTTGTTTTTTTTCCCTCTTTCATGTGTTTCTTGCCCAGTTTGGGTTACAAAAGCTACTGAGGCGAGTGAAGTTACGTTTCTAAGATTGTAGGCCAATACGATAACATCTGATTTTTATTTTAATGCCGTTGTGTAGAACCTTGGCTCAAGGAGGGAGCTCCCAAAATGCCTGGATGAAAAATAGTACCCAAACAAAGGGATGTTAATTTCCAATTAAAGCAGGGGAAAAGAGAATTCCACCCCCTTACTCCCTTGTTTTTCCTCCCTTGGGCCAAAGGTTAAAAAATGCTACCTGTCACAGAAAGTGTATCCCAGAATTCCACCATGTGTCACTTGGAGTGAGGTTAGACAAGCATGATTCTTTGAACAAGAAGTAGGCATAAGTTTTCACAGTTAATAGAAGTACATTAAAGTTATTTAAAAAAGTATTTTGGATCAAATTCTATGAAGGCTTTCTGACTAAACATTGATGACTAGGCTGGATGGCACCTAGGCTGATGGAACTTTGCTAAAAAGTTTGTTCAAGTTTCACTGACTACTTAATAAGCTAATAAAGCACATAGTTATAGGTGAGGAAGACAATGAACAATATCAACAACAGACAACATTAAAAGCCGCCATGATATACTACATGGCCAAAAGTATGAGGACACCCGGACATCACACCCTCAATTCACTCCAAATCCATGGGTATTAATATGGAGTTAGTCCCCCCTTTGCTGCTATAACAGCCTCTACTCTTCTGGGAAGGCTTTCCATTAGATTTTCAACATGGCTGCAGAGATTCGCTCCCATTCAGCCACAAGGGCATTAGTGAGGTCAGGCACTGATGTTGGGGGGAAGGCCTGTCTCACAGTCTGTACCCCAATTCATCCTAAAGGTGTTGGATGGGGTTGAGGTCAGGGCTCTGTGCAGGCCAGTCAACTTCTTTCACACCAAACTCAGCAAACCATGTCTTTACGGACCTCGCTTTGTGCACAACGGCATTGTCATGCTGAAACAGGAAAGGGCCTTCCCCAAACTGTTGCCACAAAGTTAGAAGCACAAATTCTCTAGAATTTCCCTGTATGCTGTAGCATTAAGATTTCCCTTCACTGGAACTATGGGGCCTAGCCCAAACCACGAGAAACAGCCCAAGGCCATTATTCTTCCTCCACCAAACTTTACAGTTGGCACTATGCATTCGGGTAAGTAGCCTTCTCCTGGCATCCACCAAATCCAGATTGGTCCGTCAGACCGCCACATAGTGAAGCGTGATTCATCACTCATGAGAACAAGTATCCACTGCTCCAAGGTTGAATGGCGATGTGCTTTACACCACCCCAGCAAACACCTAGAATTATGCATGGTGATCTTAAGCTTGTGTGCGGCTGCTCGGCCATGAAAACCCATTTCATGAAGCTCCAGACAAAAGAATTGTTGTGCTGACATTGCTTCCGGAGGCAGTGTGTAACTCAGTAGCAAGTGTTGCAACCAAGGACAGATGATTTTTACGTGCTACGAGCTTCAACACTCGGCAGTTCTGTTCTGTGAGCTTGTGTGGCCTACTGCTTCACTGCTGAGCTGTTGTTGCTCCTAGACCTTCCACTTCGCAATAACAGACTTACAGTTGACCAGGGCAGATCTAGCATGGTAGATATTTGATGAACTGACTTGTTGGAAAGGTAGCGTCCTAGGTCAGTGACACTCTAAAGTCACTCAGCCCCTCAGTTTGACCCATTCCACTGCCAACATCTGTCTACAAAGATTGCATGATTTATGTTTCATTCTATGTACCTGTTAGTAATGTGTGTGGCTGAAATAGCCAAACCCAATAATTAGAAGGTGGGTCCACATACTTTTGGCAATTAAAGCAAGTCTTACATTTCCCATCTCCATGCTGCTGATAGTAAACTTCTGCCATCACAATGACTACTTGCATGGGGAGGAGAGATTAAGAGTTGCTCCACTTCCAACAATTAAAATTCACCTTCTAAGGTGAATGAAATTTGGAAAAAAGATCCAAATTGTGATATTTTTGTTTTTCCAACATTAAATAAAAAGGAATTACATAATTTCACCAGATACATACAGCTTTTAGCTTTCTAAGCCCCATTTAAAAAGAATGTATCACTGTAGCAATGATGAGGGCAATTTTAAAGGGGTTACTAAGGAAGCTGGACAAGAAGTCATTACATCATACTTAATTATATTACTGGTCAGATATGCTAGAATATTTTTCTTTCCAAGTGTTCATAAAAAAGCAGAACTTGCTAATTTCATTTTCTATCAAGTAGTGACTTTTACCTTAACATGACCGATGGGCCATATTTGCCTTAGATTGCATCCTTTGCAAGGTGACTATTGTACATGTATTGCAATGTCGATACTGAAACAATGCACGCATGCACCTGCCCTGTGGAGAAGGGCTGACTTGTTGCCTTGTCAAATATCCTCCCCACAGGATTCGCTTGAGGGTAAACAGCAAGGGAAGAGTTACATTTGAACTGAATGCAGCCCCAAGTGGTTCTAAAAGACCTACTGGCTTTTAGAATCCTGAAACCAGTGTGAAAGGTTGAGCGGGCAAAGTAAATTCCCATTAGTTTTTTTTAAATCATATACAGTTACATACAGTAATTGTCCTTTTCTACACATATTTGTTCAATCCCATTAAATTTTTTCAGCATTCACACTATATAATGGTATAATAGTTATTGTGTTCACTTACACACATAAATCATCCATATCGCAGGCAACCACAAGCTAAGGGTTGCAAAGATTTGTACCCGACCATAAAACTATTTCTGTGACCAGTCAGATGCGGGGGGAGGAGATGGAGGTTTCTCTTAATAGCTGAGCAGAGCGAGCAGGGTGGGGACGCTTTTCAGTGGGTGGTGGATTGCATCATGGGGTATTTCCTGAAAAGATGACTTTTCATACAACAGATGAGCTATGACTAAGCTGTTTTGACTGGCAAGGAAAGGTTTTATTACACCTAAGGGCCAACAGGGAAAAGAATTAAGAGCACTCTGCATTGAAGTCCAAAATAAATTGATAATTTTTCACCATTAAAAGTGAGCACCACTACCTTGCCTAGCTTTCCTAAAAGAATAAACTGTTTTTTACAAAAACACAGATCGATGACAAAAAACACAAATAAAACTCAAAAACCAGATTATGAAATTTAACAAATGTAAACCTGTCATTACTCCAATTATTAATTTCCAGTGGAGAGTAGAAGAAAGCATAATGTACAAATGTAGTTAATCCAGCTTTTTATGAAGCATAGCCCAAAAGCAGTAAAGCATACAATTTTACTGTTCCTAGAGGCATGTACAAATGCCGAGTTTGTGGTGTAGGTTTTCACAACATGCAAAAGAGATCCCAAGTGTACTTTCACAGAAACTTGGCACATTTACTCTAAGGGCCGTTAAATTGGTCGTTGTTAACTGTGTGGGACACATTCCATATAGCCCTACATGTAGAGGGCAATGTTGCCTTATCCAATTGAGGAGGTGTTCTTAAGCAGTGCCACCTCCAGAACCCTACATCCCACAGAAGGAATTAAACACAGGTTTCAGTGGTTTTATTATAGGTACTGGCGGGAAGCCATTTTGGGTATCCTGAGGACTCTTGGTTGGTAATCAATAAGACAAGCTTCTTCTGATTCAAAAGCCGCTCACTAAAGAGCACCCTGGGGAGGAGGGGAACAGCATTTTGGATCTGAATATCGCTGTAGTCTCCAGCTGGCTCCAGCTCAGGTCACGTCATCAGTGGCTGTTTACTGGGCAATGCCAGCCTACCCACACCAGTGCCAGGCACTTAGTAAATGTGTTGGCTGCTCGTCACACTGCCAACCAGGCTCCATTCATAACGATGTGTGCCCTTAAGAAAGACCAACCATCTTCTCATGGCCCAAGGGCTCGAAATGCGCACAGGCTCGTGACATGCACGCACGCACACATGCAGGCCCATGCACGCAAGTGTGTACACAAAATTAAACGGTTTAACAGAATGTCCACAGATTGAGAGGGTGCAGATCAGCTCAGTGCATTCATGAGTGTCGAATAACCGTTGAAGGAAACTGAAGAGCACAATGCCTCTTATAGAACCCCTTTCCCTTTAGAAACTGTGTACAATTACAGTCTTGGCAGGAGAGTTTCCTTGCAGTTGCAGTATCTTTTTATTATTTCTCTGCTCAAAAGCAGAGCAGAAAACAAAGAAGAAACAATAACCTCCACAGACCAGTAGTGTTTCAAGAAAATATCACTGTATTGCGCTTTAACAAACTACATACCTAGCATCAGCACCATTTGTTACATCCATAAATCCATAAAAATCTAATTTTGCAAGATTTGAAACATGTACACAAATCCTTCAGAGATTCGACTTACAACTGTTACTCACAAATCAAGTGATGCACATTACCGTGGAGCAAGGAGCACCTGTGTCTATTCCAGTGCCTGCTCTTGTAGCAGATTAACGTGTAGGCTGAAACTTCAAGTCAAAGCTACCATGCCAGAGGGTTTCAGCTTATTTGCTTGGGTAAGCCTTTGTTCTCAGATTTCCTGTATTGGTTTTAAGGTACTTTAAGTGTGATATACAGTGGAAGTACAATTTTTTTCTTGGCTGAACAGTGAAGACTAGTTATTATCAAGAGGTATCTCACATCTTCCTCCAAGTGAATGTTGTATGTCCTCTTCACAAAAAAAAAAAACCCTACTGAGCTCTTTCTTTGGGTCTTGTTTTTCTTTCATCAAACATTTCTCTTGCATGTTCTCTCTACAACTACAAGCCAATCATAGGAGCACTATGGCTCTGACCCATGCTCTCCTTCTATTTGCTGCATGTAGTGTAATTTTGATGGTCCACAGAGTTTCATGCTTATTCAACTGTTGCAATCATATTCAAAAGTACACTATGGAAGACTGACACCCATGAATTTACAAGGAATCTGAATTCAAACATAAACAGAGCCTGCTTCAATCCACCTACCATCCCTCCCAAACATCACTGTGTACGCGCCTCTCAGAAAATGAGCAACATGAAATTGAGTAAAACTAATAATTGAAAAGGAACAGCTACCAATATTAAGAGAAACAGAGAGAAAAGATGTCCTTCTATCTTAAACTGAAAGTACGTTGACTATGGAGGAGATAGATCTTGCTTGCATGAATTATCATGCTTATAGAATAGCTAGTAAATGACATAAAATTAGATATCTCATCTCCACACAAGCTGTACAACTATACTTCACAGTGTATGACAGTTCGTGCCTTTCTGACTAGCTTGGTCTAGTCGGAAAGGCACAAACTGATGAAGCCTCTTGGATGAGAGGCGAAACGTCTTCACGGATATATAACCAAATCCAGCTGCACTTGATTCATTCCTTTGGATAACTATGACCTGGATGAATGAAAACATTCACAGACATGTTTATGGACGTGGTGAGGGAAGACATGCAGGTGGCTGGTGTGACAGAGGAAGATGCTGAAGAAAGGAAGAAATGGAAACGGATGATCCGCTGTGGCGAACCCTAACGGGAGCAGCCGAAAATAGTAGTAGTAGTAGTAGTAGTAGTAGTAGTAGTAGTAGTAGTAGTAGAAGATTGTTTTTAAATCGTTCAACCCACCATGTTTGATGGAAATGTTGCATCTGCAGTACTCACAATTCGCACAAAAATGAAAGAGTTTACTTGGCTTGATAAACGAAAATAGTTTAGAATACTCATCTCTAAACTTCTGGTGGCAAGTCCTAACCGTCGTCACTGGCACTGCGTTTAATTGTTAGTTTGTTTGCAGTCACGTGATTCTAATGACGCGCGAGATTCAGATGGAGGGCAGGAAGTGAAAAGCAGAATGGACGAGATGGAGCTAGCTTAGCCCGAACTGTGCTAGTTTAGACGATATTATGAGAGAAAGGTATAAACAGAAAGTAAGATATGTTGGAAATGATCCTTATGTTATGAAGAGTGATTTTTTTTTTTGACGAAGTGGTCACTGCACACGCGCGTTATCCGACTCCGCTCCTCTCGACCGCAGACGACGATTCGCAAGCCATGTTTTCCGGCGTTTTCGGCCAATTTCTTGCATTTTCCCCCCTCGTGAACAACAACTTTTGGTACTCAATAAAAACTCCTTGTGGTTTCTCACTTAATGACGGCAATTCGAAAGTTTGTGATGGTGCTTGCCATGTAGAAAATCACTTTTTTTAAAGAACTTTATTAACAAAAGTGTACAAAAATAGTATACAACAATGTCAATCAACAATAGCCACATTATTAAATGTATACAACATTAACACATATATTATCATAAACATTAACATAAATACGCCAGGGGGGGTTGTATAAAGTAAAACAAATAAATTACATACTTAACTAAATATTTTGCAAATCATAAAGTGCTTATATGTTTTTACAGTTTTTTTATTTTCACTATCAGATATTGATGAAATATATTGTTTGATATACGCAGACAGCTCAGGAAAGTTAGGTTTCTTGCTAGAGAATTTAGATCTGTGAATATAAAATATTGTTAAGATAATTAGCAAATTGATTAAATAATACTGAGAATCGAGGTTCCTATCAAATTCAGTATATCCAAACAATACAATTTCCAACTCAGGGTGAAATGAGGGTAAATATGATCAATAATCAAACGAGATAACCTACTCCACAGTTGTTTAGTGCGTGGGCAAGACCAAAATAAATGAACCAATGTTTCATTAAACAAACCACAGAGAGAACTCATATCAATGTCCTTCTTAAGTCTCTGCAAATATTGATTAGTTGGATAGAATCTATGAATAATTTTGAAAGATTTTTTTTACTTTATTGGTCAAAAGGAACTTATGAGGTAAAAGTCAAATTTTTTCCCAAACAATTTTTTTCACCAACAAAGGCAGACGATAAGATAAAGCAGAGGGTGAGCTAATAATATCTTGTTGAAACATTTGAAGAATAATCTTGTTTTTGTTCTTGGTGTTCCATGAAAAGCATGCTTTCCCAACAGTTGTTTTAGTTACATCTACTGATATAGGGAGATTAACATTCACATTAACACCTCTGAAAACTGAAACAATACCAGAGGGAACAGCATCAAAAACAATAGAAAATTCTTTAGGTGTAACAGGGAAGCTGTAATGTTGAATGAATTCAACATAATTGTAAAGTTGCCCATGTTGGTTAAACAACTGACTAATGAAAAGAATATTATTCCAAATAAAAAACCTGTGAGGAGAAAAGTTGTGTTTGTAAATTAGACACCATGCCAGTAACATTTGTTTGTGGAACAAAGAAAGTTTGAGGGGAATTTTGTCAATGTTATAGTTACATAGAAGCAAAAATTTAAGACCACCAATTGAAGAAAAGACAAAATGGGGAATGAAATTCCAAAGAGAAGATGGACATATGAGGTAACGTCTGATCCAATTTATTTTAAAGGTGTAATTTAGGTTGGAAAAGTCTAAAAAATTAAAGCCACCATTATTGTATTCGCTCATCAGAACAGATTTCCTAAGATAACGAGTGCGGTTTTTCCATACAAAATCAAATAATATTTTATCTATTGTTTTGCATATATGACTATCTATACCTAATGACAGTGCAGCATATGTTAATCTTGATATTCCTTCAACCTTTGAGAGGAGAATTCGGCTCCTTAAAGATAAGTCACGTAAGAGCCACAGATTAAATTTTTGTTTAGTTTTGTTCATTATTTGATTGAAGTTAGTGTTACATCTTTGGGATTCATTTTTATCTATAATGATACCTAAATAAGTAACCGAATTTTAACTTGAATATTGGAAATTGACTCAACACAACAATCTTTGATAGCTAATAATTCACATTTTTTAAGATTTAAACGAAGGCCCGAAGCTTTAGTAAATTGTTCTATAATATTAATAGCTAAAGGTACTTGGGAGCTGTCTTTTAGAAATAAAGTGGTGTCATCCGCTAGTTGACTAATTACAATAGTTCTATCAGCAATAGAAACACCTTTCAGATTACTACACTTAATATGTCACATAAAAGTTGGGCAGCGAGTAGAAATAAATATGGCGATACCGGGCAACCTTGACGAACGCCGTTTGACATCAAACCTGGAAGATGACCCATATTTAAGCTTGATTGAACAGTTGGCATTATTGTAAAGGGTTTTTATTGTATTGCAAAAAGTCTCCAAAACCAAATTTCTTTAACGAATGAAAGAGAAAAGTATGTTCCACAGTGTCAAAGGCTTTAAAGAAGTCTAAGAAGAGCAAAAAGCTGTTATCAGAAATGAGGTGTGAGTAATCAAGTACATCTAAAACTAGTCTAATATTGTTGGTGATGTGTCTATTAGGCATGAATCCTGATTGTGCTTCATCAATTATGGAATCTAGAACTTTCTTGATTCTTCTAGCAAGAATCATGGCCAATATTTTATAGTCATTATTTAGAAGAGAGATTGGGCGCCAGTTGTCAATATAAAGTGGATCTGTGCGTGGTTTAGGAATTAATGTAATTAAACCTTGAGTCATACTTGCAGGTAAACAACTGGATGATAGGCTTTCATTAAACACTTGTAGAAGAAATGGTGCCATCTGCTGTGAAAACAATTTATAGAATTCAGAAGATAAGCCATCTGTTCCCGGAGATTTGTTATCCTTTAAAGAATTAATACAGTTGCTAACCTCTGTTAGTGATAAGGGGAGATCACAAAGATCTCTTTCAGAGTCTTTAAGTCGAGAGGTATGCTGTAGTGAATTCAGGAATGTTTGAGTATTATCTTCAAAGTATTCAGATGTGTACAGGTTTTTATAAAAAGTAGAACAAAAATCAGATATTAGTTTTGGGTCATCTGTTATATTATCATAAATTTTTAGTTCATTAATGGTATTAATTTTTGCACAATATTTTTCTAGTTTGAAAAAATATGCAGAGTTCTGTTCACCCTTTTCTAGCCATTGTGTCTGCGATCTAATAAACGCTCCTTCTGCCCTTCTTTTATAGATCACATCAAGTTACAATTTAATTTTGTCTTCTTTTGTTAAGGCGTCTGGTGAAATTTGAGAGAGTAAAGAAATATCTGTGATAATGTTCTGTTCTTCTAATTTCCTAATTTTGGCAAGATTACTTCCCTAAGTCCTAAAATATTTCGCTGATTCATACTTAAATAGCTCCCAGTTTAATCTGAATGAATTATTTATTTTTGCCTTATCAAAGTAAAGCGTTATCAATTGTGAAATTTTCATTTTAACTTCCTCATATTTAAGAAGAGAGTTGTTCAATTTCCAATATTTGGCTTTGCAGCTTTTATCAGAGGGATTAATTGGTAAGTAGATAGCCTTATGATCACTTAAGGGACAAGGGATAACATTTACTGTGATATCTTGTTCATTAAAATGTTTGGAAACTAACCAAAAATCTAAACGAGAAAGCCTTGTGTTTCCTTTGTTCTTCCAAGTGAACGTTACCATATCTGGGGATTTGACTCTCCATATGTCTACTAAATCATATCTTTCTATAAAAGATTTAATAAAATTGTTTGTTATTATCTTGTGTAGGTGGCCATCTATCTATAAGTGGATTCAAAGTTACATTAAAGTCTCCTCCAATTATTATTTGGGAATTTGGAAATTTAGTAAGCCAATGTTTAAGTCTATTCGCTATGACAGTAAATAATTGAGAATTTTCTAAATTAGAGTTGTATCCATACACATTAACAATAATCAAAATAATTTTATTATAACTGACAATTTTACAGATAAAATGTCCTTTAGGATCTGTGTCTGTGTGTAGGATGTCACCGTTATATCTATTTTTCATGGTTAAGACACCCGCTGATCTTTCTGAGCTGTGACAAAACCATAAATTGTTACCCCATTGGGTTCTCCAAAAATTCACATCACTTGCAATTGAGTGAGATTCTTGACAGAATCAAAAATCTGTATCAAACTGTTTCGAAAATAAAAATAATGCTTTACGTTTTGTAACATTCCTTAACCCCCTGGCGTTTAGGGAAACTATAGACAAAGAAATACTTAAGATAAGAAAACTTACGAAATATTACTGAACAAGTAGTTATAACCTGGTACGCTGAGCATTAGTTGCACTTGGAACAGTCAACATAGTAGGTGACAATATAATATAAATTGAGCAAAATAAGGGTGTCCTACATATTTTAAACCACTTATTTTTTCAAGCTGTTGTCCATAAAAAAAATCAGTAGGATAAAACATTGTAAGAAATATTGTAAGAAAAGAATTTAAAATAAATGAGAGTTCAAGTAGGCTCAGTTCTCCCTGTGATGAAAAGTCTAACAGCACACCAGTTTAGAGAGTCAGGAGACTGAGCTTTGTTGGACCTGCAAGCCATGAAAAAGGCTCAGTTGAAATCAGTCATGTTTACCTCAGGTAATTTCCTGTCCATTGATGAAGGCTCGTGCACCTACATAATATACAGGTTTCCCCTCACTTCGTGCCTTCTGCACCATGGGCCACATCTTCAGCCTGGCCTCCCTGACGAGTTGAGAGAGATCTTCAGCAAAACGAAGCCTGTTGTCACGCAGGAAAGAATGATTTTTTGCTGACTTCCACACAGCATCTCTGTAGGACCTCAGGGAGAAACGGATGATGATGGCTCTTGGAGTGGAGCGGCTTTGTGATGGTTTTCCAAGACGATGGGCAACATCGATAACATCTGAGAGCTTGTTCTTTTCCTCTGGAAGGATATTCTGGCAAACCTCTAAAGCTTTTTCTTTCACGTTTTCGGTTGAGTTTTCAGCAACGCCATAACGCTTCAGGTTCCACCGTCTTGAGTAGGACTCCAGCTCGCACAGACGTGTTTGAAGACTGGCAGCTTTGCGCTCTTCCTCTTTAAGACGAGCTTCAACATTTGACACTTTCTTCTGTGTGTCTTTTACTTCACTGCATGCAGTCTATTGTTTTTTTCATCCCTTCTATCTTCAGTGTATTTTCGTCGATTTTCTTAAAGAGTTTTCACTCACCAGCCTTTCAATAGAGTCGGCTCGCTCATTTATGAGTTTGGAGAGTATGGAGATGACGGCATTATCTTGGGATGTGGACTCTTTAGTCTCATAAAGAGCTTTTTTTGCAGTAGGGGACTTGCATGGAGTCACAGGTAGCGGAGGAAATTCTTCTTCTGCCATAGTGAGCGTTACTGGTTCTACGGAGCGAGCGTAATCATGGCATGAGGATATCAGCATGTTACCCGAGTGGACCGCAGGCGTGGGCACTTTGCTTTTTTGCGATCTTTTCCTGTCTCGACTCGACATTAAGCTGCTTTCAGTCGTTGAAGAAGTTCTTCCGGTTGTTGTTTAAGTTATTTAGACGACAACTCCTTCGTTTTTCACCAGATAAATCGTTTATTGTGCGGGAGCTCAGCCACCACGACTTACTTGGCAGCCATCTTGGCGTTGTCCTTGTAGAAAATCACTTCATGCCCTCCATCTGTAGTTCATGACGTCAAATGCAAAAAACCACTGAACTCTTGCGGTCGTGATTAGTCCCGCCTATTTCGGCTTCTCATTGGATGCCCAAGTTGAACTCTGCCATCGGACTGGTCGATAACTGGTGGTGGGGGGGGGGTCAGAAAAAAACGTAGTATTTATTACCTTTCTCGTAGCACCGTAGCTGGGGGTCAATCCGTAGCTACTACGGGTAAGCCCGAACAGTTAGAACCACTGTTAGACCCTCGCATCGGACAAGGAACAACTCCCTAACAGCAAACCTTTATTGTGCGATCAACCTTAATTGTTTTAAAATGAATACATTTTAAAAAGATGGTCGCCTGTGTTATCCAATCACAGTCGCCACAGTGATTGAACTTTAACCTTGTGTAAACGTCACGTGAAACATTGGCCGCGAAAAGGCAATTCTGTAGCAGCCATTCAAAATGAGCAAGCAAAAATACCTAAGTGGAGCGCAAAAACAGCAACATGAGAAACGGAACAATAAATCAAAAGCAAAACTACCCAAAATACCTTCAATATGTATGGCTGCAAAATCGATTATAAATGCGGGGGATGCCAATGCAGATAGCACTGGGACAAACAGGCGCATCTGTTGTTAGCAACATGGAGGCTAAAGGCCCAAACATACTCGGGCGGAACGTACGCGGAGCGGACTCCGCCGGACTAAAAGCGGACGTCCGCAAGCCCTGTGCGCGCAAAGCTCAGATTTTACGACCGCGATGAGTCCGCGCCGCGCACCAGTGTCACAAAAAACTGCTCAGCATATATTTTTCACATCGACCTCCAATAAATGTGACACCAATCTGCATTTTGAATTTGCCGCCATCGCGTGGTGGAACAAAAAGCCGGAGCGTCTGATGATGGAGGCGAGCTTTGAGGAGAGACTGGCAGACGAGTCGCGAAAGTACCCACACCTGTACGACACGTCACAGAGAGGATACATACCATCGTCTCTTCAGTTTATTTTCTTGTAGAGCCAGCAGGCAGAGCATCTCTTCCTCGTCGTCAGTGTTGGACGCCATGACAGAAGTGTAAACAACGCGCAAGAATTGCGGGTAATGTAGTGTTTCACGGACAGTTTTACAGGAAACTACAACGCGGAAGTGCGCTCGACTATGGAAGCCCAAATGACTGCGGACATTCCTCGCGGAGTCCGCTCCGCGTACGTTCCGCCCGAGTATGTTTGGGCCTTAACGCTACCAGCTGCACCCCTCCTGATCAACAGGTAGACATGGAGACTGAGCCTGATGATGGTAATCAAGAGGGAACAAACTCACATGCAACTTCCTGGTGGATCCCACGATGAAAGAGGACCTGTGTTCATGCAAACCTGAGGGACCCTTTCCCAAGGATAAAAACGGCAAATGCATTTCAAATGACTATTATTGCACACGATCTAAGTCTGGTTGTAAGGTCCCTTGCAAATAGCTGTATGATTCTCCGAAGACGGACTGTGTGTATAGTAAGCCGTGTCGGCTTTTTTTCTGATAGGTGTTCGTCCCACCTTTAACATATTGCTTGCATTCCGTAGCTGCAGTCTGTTCTGTCCCTGTACAGAACCCATACCTCTGTTCATTGCGCAATAAACAAGATGGCTCCCAAATGAGACGTGTGTCCCGTGTTAAGTACATTACATGGTGTCGGAAGTCTGTCAAGGACAAAAAATTAAGAATAATGGCATATTCACAATTTGAAAACCCCAAGATCGTCTGGGAGGCTCCTGATTTATATCAAGAGTTTGAAAGATTCAGGAATCCTATCACATTCGCCTTCGATGGTCCTCTCTCTGAGCTAACGGCTAAACAGCAAGCCGGTTGGCTAGGCACGTGGATCGGCGAGCAAGGTAGAGAAATCTACAAGACATTAAAATGGGCTGATGGTGAAAAAGAGGATCCTTCTAAAGTTTTGGATAAGTTTGCCAGCTACACCAGACCGAGGAAAAATAAGCGAATAGCCAGGCATCGTTTCAAACAAAGGAAACAAGGACCAAGTGAAAGTTTTGATAACTTTGTTAAGGATTTGAGACCCACTCATAGATTGTGAGTACACTGACCCAGATTAGGGTGACCAGACGTCCCCGATTTCCGGGGACAGTCCCCGTTTTGGATGTCCTGTCCCCGGTTAAAGTTGTCCCGGGAAATGTCCCCGATTTCAGCATTTTATGTATGGTATACGTCTTGATGCGCGCAGACTAGAACACAGAACAACGGTGTGTTAATGTTTCGATATTAGTAATAACAAAGCAACAATGTAGTCTCTCGCCCTTCGCTTACTGTTTGGAGGCGGAGCAAACTACGCGAGACCAGATAGATAGACGTCGTCTCTACTAATCTCTATGCGCGAGACCGGTAGCAGGTGGTCGCACTGCTGCCGATGCACTGCTGTTGCTAGGCTACTATGAAACCCGAGCGAGCAGAGAGCGCGAGGAAATCAAAAGAAGAGCTCTCATCATTCGTGCCATGGCCTCTATATTGTCACTGATCCAAGGCTTGAGGATTTTCGGGGACCTGGTCCTGGCTGGATTTACTGCGTTATACGGTAAGTACGTGTGTGAAGAACTTTATTTTGTGTGGGACTGTGAGTTGGGCTAACCGTTAGCATACATGAACCATGACATCCCTCAGCTAACAGTTAACGTCAGTGCCAACATCCCTCATCCCCTCACCCTCGACATCCCTCAGCTAGTCAGTGTAGCACAAACAGTGTAACATAAACTAGGAGTGGCCACACACTGGCACACAGTAAGAAAAGTTACATTGGAAATAGTGACTCAAAAGTAGGCTAACGTTACCGTAACATTACCATTCGAGTAGAAAGACTGAAGAGCTTTTGTGAGTTTGTTGGCCAGGCGTACCACAACATATTAGGGCACAGCAATGTTCGCTGGCTGTCTATGCTCCCTGCACTAGAAAGAGTGCTGAAAATGTTTGCACCACTGAAATCCTTTTTTCTCTCTGAAGAGAAATGCCCCGTTGTCCTGCGAAGGATGTTTTAAGATCCTCTGACTGAGCTGTGGCTGGCCTTTGCCCATGGAAACATGACCATGTTCAGTGACACAATCAAGATGCTTGAAGGCCAGGGCCGCTGTGCTGTGGAGTCTGCTGCAATTCTGAGAAACCTAGAGGCAAAATTGACTGCACGACATGACGACAACTTCATCCCAGTTCTGGCCAGAGGACTCCTAAGGGAGCTTGAAGAAAATGGAGCAATGACGAGAGACACCTTTCTAACCACATCCCGGTCATTCTTCACCACCGCTGTCAACTACATACAGGCTTGGGGAAAGCACGCAGACTCTCTCTCAGACTTAATCTGTCTACTTTTAAAAAAGACACCTCAGCGTGAGGAGATTGAGAAGGCAGCCACAAGACTGAAAGAAAAGTTCCCCAGTGTCCACATCGATGAGGATACACTATTTGACGAGGTCTCTGCTCTGCATGAATTCTTGAAAGGGGGGAGGGCACTTGAAGACTGGAGAAAAGATGAGACACCTCTCTTTCAGCGATGGAGCACAGTGTTCTCTCACTTTAAAGCAAACAAAATCCCACACACTAACCTGGCCAGATGTGTATCTGTTGTCCTGTGCCTACCTGGGAGTAATGCACCAGTAGAGAGGGTGTTCTCCCTCATGAATGACATTTGGACAGACAGCAGAAATAGATTCACCATTGAGACCATCAAGGCCATGCTAATTGTGAAGAACAACATCAACCTCCCTTGTCAAGAGATCATGGAGATGCTAGCCAGCAACAAAGCCATCCTGAAGAAGATACATTCTTCAGAAATATGCACATTAGGTAAGGAGAGAGAGAGAGAGAGAGAGAGAGAGAGAGCGAGAGAGAGAGAGAGAGAGAGAGAGAGAGAGAGAGAGAGAGAGAGAGAGAGAGAGAGAGAGAGAGAGAGAGAGAGAGAGAGAGAGACAGAAGGAGCAACATGACCTGATCCTTAATGCATTTCTATACAAAAGCTGTGAATATGTTCCTCTGATGAGTGGATTTTATCAGTGCTAGTTATAGCACGTGGGCTATTTTTATTTTAATACAGTTGCATTATGTTGTTGTTGTTTAGGCTTTCTGATGCTTTTGCATGGTTAAATTAGTTAATGGTACATTTCAAATCCCTATTCTCTCAGTTTTGTGCTCATGTTCTCTTCTACTCATCCATTCCAGACTACCAGGACCACTGGCTGGCTCTCCTGACAAGATAAGTGGAAGAGCAAACAGAAAAGAATATTGTGTATTCTATGTATGTGTATAATACATGACCATATTGTGTGTTTTTTTAAAGGGGCACTGTCATGCTATACTATCTTAAGGCTATTTGGATTGAATGTTTAAATTATGAGTAGGCTTTGTAAACATTGTCAATGTAACCCTGTCCTAGAAAATTTTCATTTTCCCACGCCAAAACCAGTCCAGATGATGTAATCTGGACTGGTTTTCTCAATGACTACAATGATGAGTAGAGATTACATTGAGGGTCCATAACTCAAAAACCTCAAATTCGATTTTCATGATTCTTTTTTTAAATATGAAACATAACATTGTAACGTTAGATTAAAATGCAGAAAACATAGATACATGACTGAATGTTCTTGTTTAAATGTGTATACATTGGTCAAAATTAATTAAATTAATTGTCCCAGTTTTTTTATTTCATTATGATAACATTTGATTTTTTTAACCTCAAAACTGGAAATGTCCCCGGATTTGATTTAAGAAATCTGGTCACCTTAACCCAGATGACATGTTGATTGACGCCATAATCGAGGGAGTATGTGAAAAAAGGGTCCAAGAAAGACTGCTGGACAAAGGTGAGGACCTGATACTACCTGATACTACCTGATCCACCCAATATTGCTACGAAAACTTTAAGAAGAATACCCCCAGAGTCTGCGAGAGCGGGGGCGCAAGATGATTCACAGGTGGATCACACGGTAACAGAACAAGGAAAGGATTTGACAACGAGTCGGATGACCAGCACTGCAACCGATGGATCATCAGTACTGGCAGGACAAAAGCTGCACAGCTGCATCTGTGGCTGGTCAAAGGTTACATCAGTGAAGGGTCTTAAGATCCATCAAGGCAAAAAGAAGTGCCTTAGTGAGCTCGGTAAGGGGCCTCGCATTGACCAATACTTCTTAAGAAGTAGGCCAAATCAGTCGAGTGAAGCCCGGAGGCAGGAGAACCCCCACAGTCCTCAGGGTATCAGCACCCCAGACGAAGCTCAACTTTGCATAGACCCTCCAGTGGACTCCGGTCTGGAGCCCGGCCAGCCACAGCCAGCAGCAGAGAGGAAGATGGAAGGAAGAAAACCTCAAATCCTGTGGCCCAAGTCCAGCCAGAAGATTGAGTGGGAGACCATCAACTCTGACCTTGTCCTCTTACTAGAAGGTCAAAAGGGAACAGTTGAAAGAAAACTGGAGAACATGGGAGCCATCATTTACAGCTATGGCGTAGAGAGATTTGGAGTGAAGGAGAAGATACCCAGTAGGCAGAAAGACCCTTCAACCCAGCCCAAATCCAGGAGACAGCGGGAAATTGACAGGTTGGTGAAGGAGAGAAGACAACTGAGGAAGCAGTGGAGGAAGGCCACAGAGGGAGAAAGGGTTGGGCTTGACGCACTGCAGGCTGAAATAAAGCAGCGTTTGACAAAGCTGCGAAGAGCAGAGCACCTCAGACGACAGCATAAGAGGAAAGAACGGGCTAGGACTCGTTTCTACAGCAACCCTTACAGCTTTGTCAAGAGCCTTTTTGACAGCAAGAAAAATGGGAGCCTTAGAGTCCCCATACGAGATCTGGAAGAGCACCTAAAGAAGACCTACTCTGATGGCCGGAGACATGAGCCAGTCACCATCCCGGATGACATGCCACCAATTCACCCACCTGACCACCATATGGACACAAGACCCCCCACATGGAGCGAGGTGGAGAGGACGGTAAAGCAGGCAAGATTGATGTCAGCTCCTGGGCCCAATGGTATTCAGTATAGACTCTATAAGAACACTCCTGGAGTCCTGAAATACCTCTGGAAGCTGATGAAAGTGGCATGGCAGAAAAGAGTCATACCGAGGGCATGGCGAAGAGCAGGAGGCATTCTGATCCCCAAGGAAAAGAACTCTTCCTGCATCAGCCAGTTTCGCCAGATCAGCCTTCTTAATGTAGAGGGAAAGATATTTTTTAGTGTGATTGCCCAAAGGCTCTCCACATTCCTGCAAAGAAACAACTTTGTTGATACATCAGTGCAGAAAGCCGGGATCCATGGCTTCTCAGTATGTCTGGAGCATGCTAATATCATCTGGCACTAGGGATGCCCCCCGAAACTCGGTTCTAAACGGGAACTGGTTCTAAATTAGTAAAAACCGGAGCATTTTTAAGATCCGACGTTTTCGGTTCTGCTATCGGTAGTCGGTAGGTACTCGAGAAATCATGGAGTGAGATTTATATTGTGGCAATTTTGTTTTTCGAGGAATTTTAACGTCGCGAACATAATCTTGTTCGCCGTTTTCTCCATCTCTCTGTCTCTCTCTCTTACTGCGCGAGGGGCGGGGCTGTGCTCTGCTCAAGTACTCATCATGGCGGAGAGAACTAAACGTTCAAAAGTTTGGGTATATTTTTCAAAAGTCGATGACAACAACGCTCGTTGCCACAAGTGCAACAAATCATTTGCCAGTAAGGGTGGCAATACAAGCGATCTGTCGAAACATCTTTTGTCAAAACATGCAACATCTGGAAATGGACATTATGGCGGGCTGCACTATTTCCCCTCTGGCATTCACCATGGCAATGGAGCTCGTCATCCGTGCATCTCGATGGGTGGTGGGAGGCAAAAGGTCCAGGAATGGCCTGCGTCTTCCACCAATCCGGGCGTACATGGATGACTTGACCACCATAGCAACAACAAAACCATGCACCAGGCGCCTGCTGCAGAAACTCCAGGAGAACATCAAGTGGGCACGAATGGAGTTTAAACCAAGTAAATCTCGCTGCATCTCCATTGTCAAAGGCCAACTAGCAGATGAACGGTTCTGCATTAGTGATCAACCAATCCCCACAGTCCGGGAGAAGCCCATCAAGAGCCTCGGACGGTGGTACAATGCAGACCTCAAAGACACCCAGCAACTGGAGCAACTTCGCCAGGATACAATCAGTGGCCTCAGGCAAATCAACAACACTGCACTGCCCGGGAAGTTGAAGCTTTGGTGCTTTCAGTTTGGGCTACTACCCCGACTCATGTGGCCAATAACCATGTACGAAGTCTCACTATCTCATGCCAATCGCTTGGAGAGGCTAGTGAACTCGCAGGTGAGGAAGTGGCTTGGACTGCCAAGGTGCCTCAGCAGTGTTGGACTCTACGGCAATGGAGCCCTCGCACTGCCAATTTCCAGCCTGGTTGAGGAATTCAAATGTGCCAAAGTGAGGCTGGACATGTCCCTCACAGAATCCCGAGACCCAGTAGTGAGAGGAGTTGCTCCAACCCTAGCAACAGGGAAGAAATGGACCCTGGCTGCAGCTGTACTGGAGGCAAAATCTGCCCTCCGCCACCGAGACGTAGTAGGCCATGTTCAACAAGGCAGAGGCAGCCTTGGCCTGGGAATAAAAACACCTACCTGGCAAAAGGCGACTACTACCGAACGGCGAACTATGGTGGTTGAGGAGGTCCGCCAACAGGAAGAAGCAGCCAGATGTGCTAAAGCCGTAGCACAAGCCAAACAGGGTCGCTGGATGAGGTGGGAGGGTGTTGAAAAGAGGAAACTCACATGGAGTGAGCTCTGGAGCATGGAATCAAACAGGCTGAGTTTCATCATCAAGGCCACATATGATGTCCTGCCCTCTCCCATAAATCTAAATCTCTGGTTTGGAGAGAATCCATCTTGCTCCCTGTGTACGGCCCCAGCAACCCTCAAGCATATCTTGGTTGGCTGCAAGACCAGCCTTACCCAAGGCAGATACACCTGGCAACACAATCAGGTGCTCAGGTGCTTGGCAGCTGAACTCGATTGCAAGAGGGTTTCCATCAACCCAACCCTTCAACAACCAGGAAGGGCCGCGGCGGTTTCCAGCTTTCATTCGAGAGGGGGATAAACTGAAAGCCAACCCTTCACTTCCCAACTTAGGCTCACTAAACTCAGCCAGGGATTGGGAAATGCGAGTGGACTTAGGCCAGAAGCTCATCTTCCTGACAGAGATCGCAACAACCACCTTGCGACCAGACCTCGTCCTCTGGTCCAATTCTAACCAGCTCGCTTACATCATTGAGCTCACAGTCCCCTGGGAGGATGCAGTCGATGAAGCGTACGAGCGTAAGAAGCTGCGGTACGCCAACCTAGCAGCCGAAGCAGAGGACAGAGGCTGGAAGGTGAAGGTGCGCCCTGTGGAGGTGGGTTGTAGGGGCTTCGTTGCCAGCTCCACAGCAAAACTCCTGAGGGAACTAGGAGTGAGGGGGCAGGCCCACAGGAGAGTGACCAAAGAGCTAGCCAACACTGCTGAGAGGACTAGCCACTGGATCTGGCTCAAAAGGAGAGACGCCATCTGGGCTGCCAGGGTGAACAGCTAACCACAGGTCACGCACCCAGGACCGTTCAATCTGTGGTGGGCCTGCCTCAGCGGAGGGTGTCTTGTGATAAAAGGCCGAAACACCCTGTGATGCTGAGGTACACAACTGATGATGTGTCCTGGTGGTGGCAATGTCACCTTGGCAGACATCTCCAGTTTGATCTCCACTGAATCTGTTGCAGTGCAAACACTAGGGATTTTAACAACCAGCCCTTTTTTGAATCTACCAAAAGCTGTATCTGTAGCATCTGCCAAAGCAAAGTACCCAGCACCTAATAAGATAACATACAATAAAGGACAGTCAAAACCCACACATCAGAGGCAGGCATTAGTCAAGCAACCCAAAAGTTGCCCAAGTTGTGGAAAAGACCCCCAACGCAAGTGGAGCAAAGGAAAGTGCCCAGCAAAAGGCTCAGTATGTTCGTACCGTAAAAAAACAAATCACTGGGTGGCTGTGTGGCGCAAACGTGCAGTAAATTCAGTGAGTGTTGAACGAAGTCAGGATTCATTAGATGAGGAAATTCTGCACATAAATATGAGACAGACCGATAGTCCTGCAGATGACAAATGGAAAGTAAACTTGGAAGTTCTGTCTCAGGAAGTGCAGTTCAGGACTGACACAAGTTCAATGAACGTTTATTTTTGTTTAAGAGGGGAGATAAAACATATTGTTTGCATTACGTAGCTGCACTCTGTTCTGTCCCTACACAGCACCTGTACCTCTGTACACATTGCACAATAAACAAGATGGCTCCCAACTGAGACGTGTGTCCTGTGTTAAGTACATTACACCACCAGCTCTCCTGGACTGTAGGGATAAATGACTGGCAAGAGCTATCTGGCAAAATCAAGGAACACGAATCATCTTGTGCCCATCTAGCGGCACGTGTGGGATTTGACACATGGAAAAATGAACGTACAGTGGACAGTGTACTAGACAGTGAATACAAACATTAAGTTCGTTTTTGGACCAAAGTGTTAAGAAGAATTACAGATGTCACTCTGGCATTAGCTTCATGTAACACCTTTTAGGAGGGTCATGAGAAAGTGGGTGAGCACAAGAATGGGAACTTCTTGTCTATAATACTGTAACGTACATGGATAAGTAGACACGTTGGCCGCTGGCTGATGGGTCTGACCCTTTAGTTGAGCGGTCAGCGATGTCTCCCGCAGTGCGGGCGATAAGGGTTCGCGTCCCGGCCGCAGCAGTTCCTGTGGTTGCCCCCCGAATTCGCTACAATACAAACCCCAATTCCAATGATGTTGGGACATTGTGTAAAACGTGAATAAAAACAGAATACAATGATTTGCAAATCCTTTTCGACCTATATTCAATTGAATACACTACAAAGACGATATTTAATGTTCAAATGGATAAACTTTTATTGTTTTTTGCAAACATTCACTCATTTTGAATTTGATGCCTGCAACATGTTCCAAAGAAGCTGGGACAGGCGCAACAAAAGACTGGGAAAGTTGAGGAACGCTCAAAAAACACCTGTTTGCAACATTCCACAGGTGAACAGGTTAATTGGAAACAGGTGAGTGTCATGATAGGGTATAAAAGGAGCATCCCCGAAAGGCTCAGTCATTCACAAGCAAGGATGGGGCGAGGTTCACAACTTTCGGAACAACTGCGTGAGCAAATAGTCCCAACAGTTTAAGAACAACGTTTCTCAACGTACAATTGCAAGGAATTTAGGGATTTCATCATCTACAGTCCATAATATCATCAAAAGATTCAGAGAATCCGGAGAAATCTCTGCACGTAAGCGGCAAGGCCGAAAACCAACATTGAATGCCCGTGACCTTCGATCCCTCAGGCGGCACTGCATTAAAAACCGACATCATTCTGTAAAGGATATTACCATGTGGGCTCTGGAACACTTCGGAAAA
Organism: Lampris incognitus; assembly: GCF_029633865.1. NCBI lineage: Eukaryota > Metazoa > Chordata > Actinopteri > Lampriformes > Lampridae > Lampris > Lampris incognitus. The sequence continues at coordinate 85,653,085 of NC_079213.1, read as the reverse complement.
CCATCGTCAGTTAACACAGTTCGTCACTACATCTACAAGTGCAAGTGAAAACTCTACCATGCAAAGCGAAAGCCATATATCAACAACACCCAGAAACACCGCCAGCTTCTCTGGGCCCAAGCTCATCTGAGATGGACTGACGCAAAGTGGAAAAGTGTGCTGTGGTCTGACGAGTTCACATTTCAAATTGTTTTTGGAAATCATGGACATCGTGTCCTCCGGGCTAAAGAGGAAAAGGACCATCCAGATTGTTATCAGCGCAAAGTTCAAAAGCCAGCATCTGTGATGGTACGGGGGTGTGTTAGTGCCCATGGCATGGGTAACTTGCACATCTGTGAAGGCACCACTAATGCTGAAAGGTACTTACAGGTTTTAGAGCAACATATGCTGCCATCCAAGCGACGTCTTTTTCAGGGACGTCCCTGCTTATTTCAGCAAGACAATGCCAAGCCACATTCTGCGCGTGTTACAATAGCGTGGCTTTGTAGTAAAAGAGTGCGGGTACTAGACTGGCCTGCCTGCATTCCAGACCTGTCTCCTATTGAAAATGCGTGGCGCATTATGAAGCGCAAAATACAACAACGGAGACCCCGGACTGTTGAGCAACTGAAGTCGTACATCAAGCAAGAATGGGAAAGAATTCCACCTACAAAGCTTCAACAATCAGTGTCCTCAGTCCCAAACACGTATTGAGTGTTGTTAAAAGGAAAGGTGATGTAACACAGTGGTAAACATGCCCCTGTCCCAGCTTTTTTGGAACGTGTTGCAGACATCAAATTCAAAATGAGTGAATATTTGCAAAAAAAACAATAAGGTTTATCAGTTTGAACATTAAATATCTTGTCTTTGTAGTGTATTCAATTGAATATACATCGAAAAGAATTTGCAAATCAGTGTATTCTGTTTTTATTTACATTTTACACAATGTCCCAACTTCATTGGAATTGGGGTTTGTAGAATTGCTGGCTTGATATGATCCCATTTTGCAGGAGTTACTAGATAAAGGACGTAATGGGAATTATTTAAGCCCTTCAATTCAAAACAAATTAATTGCATTGTTATCACAGAAAGTACGCAACCAGGTTGTTTCTGACATAAAGGAAGTAAGGTTTTATTCAATGATAATGGACACTACTCAGGATTTAAGTAAAATCAATCAACTCAGACAAGTCTTCAGATATGTCACAATTCGCAAAGACGACAATGATAACGCCACCACAGTTGAAATTAATAAGAGTTTTCTAGGATTTCAGAGTATCTCAGATCAATCTGCAGAAGGGCTCGAAGAAAAAAATCCTTGAACTGATCGAGGGTAAGGGACTGTCACTTAAAAAGTGCAGAGGGCAAGAATATGACAGAGCCAGTGTTATGAGTGGCATTTATTGCATTTGAATGGACTTTTGTTAACTGTTTGTGCTTTTTTGTTTTGTTCTCTGTTTTTTTATGTTTTTAGTGGTATCGTTTGGATAGACTTTTTTATCTTTTCTGATGCACTGCTGTTGGCTGGGAGAAACGGAATTTTTTTTTTTTTTATGTACACAGGTACATAACGGAAATGACAATAAATTAAATCTTGAATCTATTCTGGTGTGCAGAAAAAAACATCCTCAATAAAGAACCACATGCTGTTTATATACATTGTGCTGCACGTAATTTGAATTTAGTGTTGAATGATGCTTGCCAAATGATTGCAGAAATCAGAGTACTATGACACTTTGGGTTTTTTTTTTTTTTTTTTTTTTGGCCAGAGCATCAAAAGATGGGACATGTTGGAAAACCACCTTATTTCTAAACCAACATTGAAAAGACTTTGTCCAATGCGGTGGACGTGTGGGCACGATTCTACTCATGTTCTTCAATTTCGCTATGCTGACGTTTTACAGACACTGACCAAAATCAGTCTTCAATTAAAAAAAACAAAACCAGATGAACGAGCAGAGGCCACTGGACTTCTGGAATCTGGAATCTGAACACACCAAAAGCATAGCACGGGGACTTGCAGCTTCTTGGGGTATTAACTGTCATTTTACTTACGCACAAAATGACACTTTGATGAGCTCTGTCAGGATCACCGCCTCACAAGTCCAGAGGAACATTACACAAGTAGGCATCGTTAATGTGTGCATTGACACCGTTGTTTCCCTACTACGTCCAGTGAACTCATTGGGCAAACAATGATGCGTTGCACACATCCGCAGAGACACTAGCCCTACTCTACAAGGATGACATTTCATCAGATTTTCCATCACATTTCCAAATGCTCTGAGGTCATGTAGATCAGTGACTGTGTCATTGATGATGTTTATTGAGCCACTGCAGTCACCGTACTGAGGAACACTCAGTTATACAGGTTACCGGGTGACGGCCCGCGAAGCAATAGTGCTGGATGCCAGCTACACGTATGTCGTCTTATTGCATCCTCGTCGTGTTGGTTAATAAACCAGGTTGTGAGTACTAACCCTGCGTCATTCATGAGAACACGAAACAGGTCAGAAATAAAAACCATTCAAATGGGTTCAACTAAAGATCTGACCGAGCTCCTGTTCCTGAGACATGCATCTATTCTGCCTAGTGTCACAGACGTGGCTAATGCTCTCAAGCTTTTTTTTTTTTTTTAACAATTCCTGTTACTGTGGCAAGTGCTGAGAGACATTTTTAAAAACTGAAAATCATCAAAAACTATCTGAGAAGCAATATGTCCCAGGCGATTCTCAGCATCAAAGGCCAGTGCGCTTGCCAGATGGATTTGACAAATATTGTCAAGGAATTTGCACAGAGGAATGCAAGGAAGAAAAGACAAATAAAACATTTGATTCTATTTGGGATATTTATTAATCATGGAATCAAATTAACACAAGGTAAGCTTTGGCCTAGCCTTAAGCCTATTTGTGTGTCTGTTTTCTGTGCTTGTTTATGAATGGATGGTCCATTAGATTGTGTGTTTGTTCTGTGCTGGCTACCAAAATATCTGCCTCGGCCTAGGTTGAGCAGCTAGTTTGTTTTTGCTCATTGCCATGGTATTGATTGTTTTTTGCTTGCTATTACAGAGTTGTATGTTGGTTAGTGTTATTCCAAGTTGAGTAATCAGAAAATGACATTAACTACTAACTTAGTTATCTTACTGAGCTTGCAATATCCACTGCATATTGACCATTTTACTGTAAGTCACGTAATGGTTGCGTGCATGCATGGATGTGTGTATGTGCGCATGCGCACTTGTAATATTTATTTTTAAGTACATTTTTCTGGTGTCACTATAACCGCACCTCCATTGCGAAAGGGCCTACACCCGCTCTGTGGGGGGGTTACGGGATTTTACGGGATGTCACTGTGTCCAGATGAACTGATTCAGCTTTCTGAGATTTTCTTACCTGGATTATTGAGCATGCATAAAGACATTATTCTGTATTATTGGATTAATGGGGAGCAAGAATAACTTACACCTTTAGGTGTGACCCCCCCCCCTTTCCTCCCCAATTGTACTTGGTCAATTATCCCACTCTTCTGAGCCGTACCGTCTGGAGTGCCCTACTTAGCGTGCTGCTACCGTGACCTGACCCCGGAGAAGTTGCTGAAGATGAATGAATGAATGAACACATTTTGAAACTTTTAATGGAAATTTCTTTTCTTTTTTTTTTCTTCGATCCCCCCCCCCCCTTTTCTCCCCGATTATATCCGGCCAATTACCCCACTCTTCCGAGCCATCCCTGTCGCTGCTTCACCCCCTCTGCCGATCCAGGCAGGGCTGAAGACTATCACATGCCTCCTCCGATACATGTGGAGTTGCCAGCCGCTTCTTTTCACCTGACAGTGAGGAGTTTTGCCAGAGGGACGTAACTCGTGGGAGGATCACACTATTCCCTCCAGTTCCCCCTCACCGACGAACAGGCACCCCAACTGACCAGAGGAGGTGCTAGTACAGCGACCAGGACATATGCCCACATCTGGCTTCCCACCCGCAGAGATGGCCAATTGTGTCTGTAGGGATGCCCGACCAAGCCAGAGGTAATACGAGGATTCGAACCGGGATCCCCGTGTTGGTAGGCAACAGAAGAGACCACTACACTAGCCGGACAACCAGGTGTGACCTTTTTTTGAACCTCCTCCAGGGTCTGTAGCTCAGAACTAATGGCGTTCACTGCTTCAGTTACTTTCTGCCACTCAACTTGTTTCATTTTGTTGATAATGTCAGAGCTTAGGCTTCAAAATAATGCACATTTTCTTCTGTCAGTTTGGTGAACCATTATTTCCAAGTTCACACTCGGTAAAATGGCGCATCTCCTTGAATTGCTTCTTAGATGCTTCTGCCATTTCTCCTCAAAACTAAACTAGATGCTGGCCCTTTATATGCAAACCAGGCAATTGAGAGTGTGTTGGAAGGCATTTATAGTAAATTGTAGGCATGGTCTGAAGGCTCATGCATGTCTGCACAATTTCAGGATGATTGAGATGCATGAGGAAAAAATATGTGGGAACAGACGTACGTGGGGTTTTATAAATCTGACGAAAAGACTGCATATGCATGTTTCCTGTTTTCCTGTGTACACAGATTTCTAAACCTACATATACAATTTTATACATTGGCCTCCGGTGTTGCAAATTCATATGAATTGATAAAGACGTGCTGCTTTGTTAAGGGAAATGCTGTGGATGGAGGAATAGTAAGAATAAAATTCATGATTATAATACCAGAGATGGGGGCAATAACATGAATGTGTCTGCATTTTTGTTTACCTCAATATGGTCGTCTGCCCAAATGTCAGTAAGGCACTTTACTTCAATGTCATTTCACGTCAGCCAACAATTCATTTTATAGGGGCAAGCCAAGCTCTAATATGAGAAACTGGTGTCTTACTTTGCGCAAGCTACTTCTAGTTACTTTGGTAAGACTAAAAAGCTAGAAACAATCTGTCATAATGCCATTTCCTGACTTTGGTTCAGGAAATTAGATGTTGATCAAAGGACAGACTGGTGAATAACCTGTCTCAACAACCAAACTACCTCACTTCCTGTTCTAATATGATAACAGCTAGCAGGGAGGCTCAGTGGTTGGAGAGATTGTGTCCAGAAGGTCACAATTTTAATATCAGCAACAGACAATGTGTGTGATTATCAACTATTATAAAATACTGTACCCCACGGTGCAACGCTCTGAATAAGACCATCAGCCAATGTAAAAAATTTAAATACATTTAGTTGTTCCAAAGACAGTATGCCATGTTACTTAAAACAGGGGTCAGCTCATTTTTGTCTGCAATTTCCAGTGGGTGTGGCAGCTTGGCCTTACCTTTGAAGGATCCCGTTCTCCTGTGGTATCACTCCATTGATGGCTGCCTGTAACAAGAATGAAAATTCAATAAAGTAATTTTGATGAAGGCGGTAGTGGAACAAACCTAAATTATGCAATGGTCACGTTGTATTTATGACTTTTTTTTGCTGCTGCAATAACCCAGTTTTCCTTTGGGAACCAATAAAATTAATCTAATTTCATCTCAGAAATCACATCATGAATATACAGCAGCAGTAAAAAAATTACACCAACAGACAGCACGTTAGGGGTCAGTTTTAAAGACATGGCCTCCTCTCGCAAGGAGTAAACACTCTGAGCAGTCTATATGGCAATAGTGCTGTAGAGCCTCAAATCATCGTCACCCATCCTATTGGCATGTGAAAGACTTCATTAACACAAGAGGACTCAATAAACATTTTATAATTTATTTTTTGACAGGCATATGAGATGAGGGTAGGAAGGAGAATGAGAACTGTCAGAAAGACTGCTTCATGTGAGGTTCAAAATGTCACAAAAACTGAGGACCCAAAATATCTCATCATAGAAGTTCCAGTTAAAATAAAGATATCCCCAGCAGCTAATGTTATTTATTTAAATGTTTATCAATTTATTTGTAATTATTGGTATGTTTTATATATTTGAAATATTCATTACACACTATAATTACTAGAAGTATTGCACCCAGCTTCAAGATTTCAAGATCAAAGAGTTTTATTTGTCATGTACACACAAGTACAAGTCCCGAGTGTAGTGAAATGAAAAAAGGTACGAGCTCTGAGATGTGCAAACAACAAAGCACAACAACTACACACACATTCCAATTTGCAATATACAATTTACAATTTACAATCAACAGTTAAGAACTCTCTGTACAAAGAAAACAGCACAATATATACAGTAAAAGCACCTAAAAATAGAATAACTATAATGTTGTTGCTTCATAACAACATTATAGTTGTTATGAAGGTGTTTCAAAACACAACCAACAGAAATGGCGGGCTTACACACAGACTGGCAGTTATGATAGAAATTATACCTCAATGGCAATATTAGAGTCTGTCTAAAACATAGTATGATATCTTGTCTGTAACAAACTGCCCTCAACATATACAGTGCATCCGGAAAGTATTCACACCCCTTCACTTTCCCCACATTTTGTTATGTTACAGCCTTATTCCAAAATGGATTAAATTCCTTTTTTTTCTCACCAATCACATACAATACCCCATAATGACAAAGCGAAAAAGGTTTTGTAGAGATTTTTGCAAATTTATTAAAAATAAAAAACTGAAATATTGCATGTATATAAGTATTCGCACCCTTTACTCAGTACTTGGTTGAGGCACCCTTGGCAGCGATTACAGCCTCAAGTCTTCTTGGGTATGAAGCTACAAGCTTGGCACACCTATATTTGGGGTATTTCTCCCATTCTTCTCTGCAGATCCTCTCAAGCTCTGTAAGGTTAGATGGGGAGCGTCGCTGCACAGCTATTTTCAGGTCTTTCCAGAGATGTTCAATGGGGTTCAAGTCTGGGCTCTGGCCGGGTCACTCAAGGACATTCACAGACTTGTCCCGAAGCCACTCCTTCGTTGTCTTGGCTGTGTGCTTAGGGTCATTGTCGTGTTGAAAGGTAAACCTTCGCCCCAGTCTGAGGTCCTGAGCGCTCTCATGGTCTGAGAGTCCTTTAGGTGCTTTCTGGCAAACTCCAAGCGGGCTGTCATGTGCCTTTTACTGAGCAGAGGCTTCCGTCTGGCCACTCTACCATAAAGGCCTGATTGGTGGAGTGCTGCAGAAGATGGTAGTCCTTCTGGACTTCTCCCGTCTCCACAGAGGAATGCTGGAGCTCTGTCAGAGTGACCATCGGGTTCTTGGTCACCTCCCTGACCAAGGCCCTTCTCCCCCGATTGCTCAGTTTGGCTGGGCAGCCAGCTCTAGGAAGAGTCCTGGTGGATCCAAACTTCTTCCATTTACGAATGGTGGAGACCACTGTGCTCTTCGGGACCTTCAAAGCTGTAGAAATTTTTTTGTACCCTTCCCCAGATATGTGCCTCGATACAATCCTGTCTCGGAGGTCCACAGACAATTCCTTTGACTTCATGGCTTGGTTTCTGCTCTGACATGCACTGTCAACAGTGGGACCTTAAATAGACAGGTGTGTGCCTTTCCAAATCATGTCCAATCAATTGAATTTACAACAGGTGGACTCCAATCAAGATGTAGAAACATCTCAAGGATGATCAGTGGAAACAGGATGAACCTGAGCTCAATTTTGAGTGTCATAGCAAAGGGTGTGAATACTTGTGTACATGCAATATTTCAGTTTTTTTATTTTTAATAAATTTGCAAAAATTTCTACAAAACCTTTTTCACTTTGTCATTATGGGGTATTGTGTGTATATTGATGAGAAAAAAAAAGAATTTAATCCATTTTGGAATAAGGCTGTAACATATCAAAATGTGGGGAACGTGAAGGGGTGTGAATACTTTCCGGATGCACTGTATATGTGGGTTGGGACAGAGAATTGGACAGAGGGAACAGCACCCATTTTCAAAACATTACATTGAGGATCACTCAGGATCTGTGTTGAGGACGTGCACCAGCCGTTCCAGAGACAAGAGACCAGGAAGGCACCGGACCCAGATGGCGTGTCACCCTCCTGTCTTAAAGTCTGTGCTGAACAGCTGGCCCCCATTTTGACACTGATCTTCAACAGATTCCTGGCGCTGTGTGAAGTCCCCTCCTGATTCAAGAGCTCCACTATCACCCGGTCCCCAAGAAACCTTATATCATAGGATTAAATGACTACAGGCCCATTGCCCTAACGTCTGTGATCATGAAATTCTTCGAGAGACTGGTGTCGGCCCACCTGGAAGAAATCACAGGCCCCGTGCTCGACCCCCTGCAGTTTGCCTACTGAGCAAACAGGTCAGTGGATGATGCAGTCAACATGGGATTGAACTACATCTTCCAACACCTCAACTCCTCAGGGGCATATGCAAGGGTCTTGTTTGTGTACTTCAGCTCAGCATTCAACACCACTGTCCCAGATATCCTCCACTCCAAACTCGGCCAGCTCACTGTACCAGCCCCCATCTGCCAGTGGATTAAAAACTTCCTGACAGACAGGAGTCATCTGGTGAAGCTGGGGAAAATCACATCCAGCACCCGGACAATCAGCACTGCACACTGCCCCCCCCCCGGGATGTGTGCTCTCCCCTCTACTCTTCTCCCTCTACACAAATGACTGCACTTCAGGTGACCCATTTGGTTAACTCCTGAAGTTTGCAGACGACATCACCATCATTGGCCTTATCTGAAATGGTAACGAGTCTGCATATAGACAGGAGGTTGATCAGCTGGCCTTCTAGTGCGGCCATAACAACCTGGAGCTGAACACGCTCAAAACAGTGGAGATGCCAGTGGACTTCAAGAGGAGCCCCCCCCCCCCCCAACACTGCTCCCCCTCACCATACTCAACAGCATGTTGTCTATGGTGAAAACCTACAGATTTTTGGGTTCCACAATCTCCCAGGACCTATGGTGGGCATCGCACATAAACACAATCATCAAAAAGGTCCAGCAGAGGATGTACTTTCTCCGCCAGCTCAAGAAATTCAACCTGCCTAAGAGGTTCACAAGGGAAGATGTAAAGAACAACAATTTGCCCTTCTTGGACTGTGATGTCCACATTGGGGAAGACAGGAGCCTCCACATTGGGGTTTACAGGAAACCTACACACACAGACCAATATCTACTTTTCAACTCACACCACCCTCTGGAACACAATCTGGGCGTCATCAGAACTCTGCAACACAGAGCTGATAATGTGCCCAGCAGCACTCAGGCCCAACGGAAAGAACACAAACACCTGAGGGAAGCTTTAAAAACCTGCGGCTATCCCAGTTGGACCTTTGTGAAAACTGCAACACGTTCCAGAAAGACCAACCGGGTGAGCGATGAGGAGAAGAGGAACAGAAGGAATAACACACTCATCCCGTATGTTTCTGGGGTCCCCGAGAAACTCAGGAGAATTTTCAAAAAACACCGCAGCCCGGTATACTTCAAACCCAGCGACACACTCCGACAAAAACTGGTTCATCCCAAAGACCATGTACCACACACCCAGAAAAGCAATCTGGTGTATGCTGTACAATGTAACGAGGATTGCACTGACCTATACATAGGAGAAACCAAACAACCACTACACAAACGGATGGTCCAACACAGAAGGCCAAACTCCTCAGGACAAGACTCAGCAGTCTATCTACACCTAAAGGAGAAGACACACTCCTTCGAGGACAGCAACGTACACATTTTGGACAGGGAAGATAGATGGTTTGAAAGAGGGGTGAAGGAAGCCATCTATGCGAAACTGGAAAAACCATCCCTCAACAGAGGAGGAGGTCTGTGACACCACCTACAATGCCTACACCTCCCACTTACAATGCCGTCCTTTCATCTCTACCCAGCAGACTCAAAAGCTTAGCCTCCAAGAACAGTCGGTCACTAACGGCTCCAACGACTCATGACCACTGAATGGAGCACTAACGAAGTCGAAACTAACACCTCCAACGACTGTCGTTGCTAAACATCGGAACACAAAAGAGCCATTGACATCAATAGCTCTGATAACGACTCCAAAGAGGCTAAATATCTGAGTTTCATCACCAGCCAGTCAGACTAGCTTGGTCTAGTCAGAAAAGCACGAACTGATGAAGCCTATTGGATGAGAGGCAAAACGTCTTCATGGATATATAACCAAGTGCAGTTGCACTTGATTCAATTCCTTTGGACTGCCTAAGAAACTGCTGATTCAGTTCTACACTGCAATAATCCAGTCTGTCCTCTGCACATCCATCAATGTCTGGGTTGGTTCGGCCACCAAACAGGACAGGGACAGACTACAACAGACAGTTAAGTCTGCAAAGAAAATCAATGGTGCCAATCTCCCCTCCATTCAGGACTTCTACACCTCCAGACTCAGGAAATAGGCAGGCAACATCACTGCAGACCCAACACCCTGGTCACAACCCGCTCCAACTCCTCCCCTCTGGTAGGCACTACAGAGCTGTACCCCAAAACAACCAGATATAAAACAGTTTCTTTCTGCAGGCTGTCATTCAAATGAATGCTTACCAATGTCAATAAAGCCAACCATTTTGTACATATTGTACTGTACATTGTACATATACTGGTATACTCTGTCATGTCCATCTACCTCAGGCATGCATGTCAGTAACCTGCTAACATCTATATTTCAGCATCTCTTGATATATTCTCTGCACGATTCCAATTTATCACCTATTTCACCTTTATATAGTCAATCCTTGTGTAAAAATCTGAAGATGATGTGTTGCAGTGTTGTTATACTATGTTAAATACACTGAGAGAGCCATGAAACCAGAGTCAAATTCCATGTTTGTGCATACCTACATGGCCAATAAACATGATTCTGATTCTGAGGATAGTACGCATCCAATCAGAATCTAAATCAGATGCCATTTCTATTTGCCAACTGATTTTTCATATACCAGAAATCAAATTTGCACTTCTATTTAAAGTATGGAGTGATGAATTACGGTAAATTAAAACTAAATAAGCATAAGTTAAATATAATATCGGTGGCTCTACATACAGTGGTAGTAAATTACCAAGGGAATTTACACCAAATTATGTTTCCCACTATAATAAAACATTGAAATAAAAAAATATATACCTATGTAGTTTCACTGTCACAAAAAGTGCCATGGCACCATCATGTCAATCACTCCTGGGGAAAGCCCTGGCAAACACGTAAGAGACAACCTTTTCTGTCCACTGGGGCATGGACTGCCAAATCACAAAATTTATTCATCTGCCACTTTGAACTAGCTGTATATTTCAGTAGAAAGGGAATTTAAATTGACAAAAGTCACTGGATGGTTAACTTGACCCATTAGCCAGGAATAAAATAGAAGATGGTCTCAATCCTGCATTGCAATGAACTCCTTAAATCCCAAGTGTCCAGTAGGAAACTGTAGGAGTGTAGAGATTCCAAATATTTTCCAATTTGATGATTTGAATTTCGATTTTGAGGACACACCCGGTTTTATTCCATACACTCCACTCTAAATCCTGGAATTATAGCGAAAAGTGGCATTTTTTTTCTAAAAAAAAACAAAAAAAACAACTTTGTAACAGAAGCTAATACCTTACATAATAAATGTCTCAAACAAAAGCATACATTTCCTACCACAAAAAACGGCTGCAAATCTGTGGCAGTTGACTTTTTTTTTTTCTAAATTTATTTCTATTTTTCCCCATACCCCACCCTATTAACCGAATGGCATATGGCCGGAACTCTTGTCGAATAACTCCCCTGGCTCATGTTTCCACAGGAAGGAGATAGGCGTAACACCAGCTTCCTTCAAACTCGTGTCGGCTGCTCTCGCTATTTTACACACTGAAGCCTCGCATGGATTGCATCACCTTCAAGCCGCGAAGGAGGCGTAGGGAGAATGCTTTCAGTTGCTTGGCTGCAGGCGCCCGGGTGGGCCAGAGGGGTCGCTGGAGAACGACGAATCCCCGAACACTACACCGATCTACCCCTCGGGTAAGGGTGGCCTAATGAATGCCTAACCCTGGCCGTCATCGGTTACGGCGAATCTAGGATACGAACCTCCCAGCCACGTGACGAGCGGATTGCAAGAACGGCGGTTTATTCCGCTCGGCCACCAGAGCGGCGGCAGTTGACATTTTGATGGCATGGTGTCATCTAAGGCTGGACCCGAATATTCGGCTTTCCCTGCTAGGCTATAAATAAAGGTGAACTACAAAAATGCGGCACATTCTTCTAGTATATTTACACTTTTTAACTGCACTGTTAAAATGTGTAAATATATACTGTGTCAGCTTGGGCACATGACATTGAAAGCATTCTAACCTACGGTCTCATTTCCCGGTTCAGTAACTGCAAAGTGACTGAACAACACCAGCTGAACAGTATAATGAAGACAGCTAGCAAGATCATTTGTGCCCCTCTCCCCTTCCCGTTGGAGATTTACCATCAAATCCGGCGTCTTTCCAAAAGAGAGGTAAAGGCTAATATGTCTGACTGTGAAGAATTAATTTGGGAAGAATCAATTGAGACCCCAAATACTGCTATAGAGGGGCCCATCTTTATATTGAGTCCAAGAACCTTTATCAAGATCATAAAATAATCACTCTAGAATTTGTAGTCTGGGACAAAAGAAAAAAGGATGGCTCAGGTTACAAGAGGAAGCGTGACATGTCACATTGGTCTACAATATTTTGATGTATTTCAGATAGTCCAGTTTTTGAAAGGTCAACTCGGTGTAATACCTTGAATTGTTTAAGTTCCCGCCTTGCACAAAGTGTACTTGAACATATTCTGTACACAGCTTCATCCCACCACTGATCTATACAATCTACCTTCAGCCTCTGCTTCCAAGCAATTCTAGTTTTGGCAACAGAATGACCATCAAAAGCCTTGAGCTGTTCATATATCTTAGATATGAGTGATTTCTGATGGGATTTTAGGGGCAGAAGGTCATCCCATGGCTGGTTACTGGGGAGGGAAGGGTAGCATGGAAAAAGAGAGGAGGCACAATGTCTAACCTGGAGAAAAAAATTGGGATGCAGGCAAATTAAAATCTGAGAAGCGAGAAAAAGTGTCATCTTTGTAGGTCTCTAAAAAGCTTAATGCCTCAACTCTGCCACATGTAAGTGGCATCAATGAGTGATGAGGGAAATACGTGATTCTTCACTGAAGGTATCAGGGTGGAGGTTGACGTCAACTTAAAACAACATCTGAACTGAATCCAAATACTAAGGGTAGACAGCACCACAGGGCTACTTGTAAAGCTGGTAGGGACGAGATGCGTAGTGCCATTGGGGAAAATGAGGAACATGATTGAACATCCAACCTACACCATAACGACCCCAGATATTGAAGCCAATAAGTCAATTTGTGAATATGTGCTGACCAATAGCTGAGCAGAAAATTGGATGAGGCACTGAATTTAAATGTTTGCGATAATGATATCCTCACCCAGGGTGCCTTCCCACCCCATGAGAAGGTGGGAACAATTTGGTCCACAGAATGTTTGGTAAAAAAAAAAATTTTTTTTAAATGTTTGGTCAAAAACAAAGGGATACATTGAAACAAAAATAGAAATCTAGGCAAGACATTAATTTTAACAGCATTAATTCGACCTATCAATGATAGAGGCAAAGAGTTCTACCTCTGGAAGTCTACCTTAACCTGAGTGACCAAGAGAGAAATAAGCAGAATAGAGAGAAGGAAAAGTACGGGTCACATTGATCCCCAGATATTTAAAACCCTGGTGAGCTTCCTGATGAAAGGAACATCAGATTAAAGTAACAAAGCATATGAATTTATACAATATTATTCCTTCTTCAGAAGATTCACTTTATAACCTGAGAAGGAGCCAAATCTCTACAGCATGGACAAGACTGATGAAATGCTACTCAGTGGATCTGCAATTGACAGGTTCAATGGTCAAGATGATAAGTAAAGGGGAAAGAGGGAAAGCCCTTCCTAGTACCACAAGACAATGTGAAATAACTAGTTTGAGTGTCAATTGGGTTGAACGCTGGCCTAATGGGAGGTGTAAAGAAGTCGAATCTGGGATATAAATCGTTTCCCAAATACAAGCTTATGAAGTACTGCAAAAAGAATAATTCCATTCAACCCAATTGAATAATTTCCCTGCATCAAGCGAAATAACTTCAGGGGTTAGAGCAGCGGTCGGGAACCTATGGCTCGCGAGCCATATATGGCTCTTCCGGTGACGGCATATGGCTCCCAGACAATTTTGAGTTGAAAAAAAAATCAGTTTGGAACTGATTTTAAAATACTTGTGATATTTCTTAATAATACTGTGTCATTTTAAAGTAAACAGAAATTAGTTTTGAAGATAAATTTCACGGGTCACCCGTGGGTCGGGTCGGGAACCAATGGCTCGGGAGCATGTCCGGGTCATTGTAAAGGTGAAGAAATCAATTTTATCAGATAGCCAGCTAGTTTATCCGCTTCAACCCTTGTAACGGAAAAGATGGCGAAAAGAAAAAAAGACGATGATTACCGTGCATTCCAGGCTGCGTGCACAGAGGAATTTGCATTTGTGGAGAGAGCAGGATCTGCGGTATGTCTAATATGCAATGATAAAATTGCATCGATGAAACGGTCAAATATAAAGCGGCACTTCGATACGCCATGCAGCACCAGAAGTCGCATTAAAAGTAAGACATATTTAATTTATTATACGTTAAAAATACTATATGGCTCTCAATGAAATATATTTAGAAATATTTGGCTTTTATGGCTCTCCCAGTCAAAAAGGTTCCTGACCCCTGGGTTAGAGTGTAGTGTTTGGAGAAAATCACATTCAAAAGTAAGTGAATGTTAAAAAATAGCTGACGCTCTTTGATGACACAGTTCTGTTCCTCCAATATAATAACTGGGAAAATATCTTAAAGACGGGTTGTTAAAGCTTTAGCCATAATTTTGACCTCCACATTCAACAAAGACAGAGGTCTATAAAAGGCACAAGATGTAGGATCCTTGCTCTTCTTCAAGAGAAAGGTTACTGATGTCCGGGTTAAGGTCAGGGGCAATGAACCACATTCTAGGGACTTGTACACTGAGATAAGAAGAGGAGCTAGTCAGAGGTGAACAGTCAGGGCCCTCTAAGCCCTCAGAAAGGACCAGAGGCAGACTGGGAATGAAAAATGGCCCTGGACTTTTTGGGTTCAATGGGCTGCTCTCTCTGCTCTCTGTTGCTAATGCCTTCAGGCTCACTAGGCTGAGATGACTGATGGGAAACGGCACCAAATGAATAATTTGACATTTTAAAAAAAATGGCAGCATCAGCCTCAAGGGACTTCATGCTCTTCTCTCTCTGCTTTTCAGCACCACCTTTACCTTTTTTTCTTTTTGTTTGTCCATCGTGCTCCACTTCACTATTTATCCAAATGTTGCCACTTAACAGAGACGGGAAAGGGGTGGGGCCCAGGAAACTTTAGAATGGACCGGACCAAAATTAATTGGCTAGGAAAGAGAGGCTGACAGATTTAATACCCAACCACAGTGGGCCGGCAGCCCACTCGCCTGGGTCAGTCAGACACACAATACTTGGTTCATTTTTATTTAAGTGGGGGCTGGGGATATTTATATTCTGCATTGCATCGACCCCAATTGACCTTTCACAAAGTCCCGCCCCCCTTATTTACTGTTGCTATGCCCTTCAAGTGTTTCAGAACCATCCAGGAAGTAGCCGGAAAACACCAAAACATGAAGGAAGAAATCAGTGCATTCCCAGAGAAAATAAGTGATGTATTTTGGAGTAATTCATCCTTAATATCATCCAGTGAAAGGCAGGAGGGGCTACAGTATGCGGTGGCGGGATACATTCAGAATATTAAAAGTAAAACGGACTTGCGTGGACTCCGGGCTGCCGGGTGCGACTGTAATTGAGCGCAAAGCTTACCGGTTGCAATCAAAGAATGAGAAACCCCATCAACTAATTCTGAAACACATTGTGGACCAATTGTGTTCTTGCACTGTAGGGTAAGTTACATATTTCAGCTATTATTGGTATATTTTTAATAACCCATTGTCAACATCACCATATTATAGTGTGGATTTTGGCCAAGGTTCCCCATAGCGTTTGTTTATCCAGGCTTTTTCGGGGGTACTGTATGGGCTCCTGGGGGTCGCAGGGCAGCCAGGGACATGCCCCGGGGCCGAGGGAACCGCCCCATGATTTTTTTTTAACCTTCGGACCAGAACTGGTATTTTCAACAAAATTTGGCAAACGAGATGCCCCCGCGGGCGGGAGGACTTTTGCGATCGACCGGTCCCCACCTGGAGCTCACAGAGGGGGAGAAACTTTTAAAATAGGCCGGATATGAGGAGGTCAGACTGGCCAGAGACCATCCCAGCCGACCCTCCCCGCGGGTCTTTATGCTCTGAAATGAAAGGTGGAACCTGGCTAACCTGTGACTAGCATAACCAAGTTATGTTAGTGGGCTAGCTATCATTAGCTATCATTAAATTAGGTATATCTGGCCACAGACTACGCTGGTTAAGTTCATCAGGTACATTAATAATGTTATTTTGTTAGTCAGTAATACGTTGATATGTGAATAATGGTAATAATCATTGTGTGGGTAAAAGTAACAGTAATAATACGTTAGCTGTATTAGCTGTCAATAATAGCTAGTAGCAAGCTTAGCTTGGAGCAGACAAGTATTTTTGTTGATTTTGGATGGATTAAGCTGGCCATGGGGTCTGCTATACTGTGAAATCTATTGCCGACATTGCGCTTCTTGCGTTCTGGGTTTCGGGAAGGGAAAGAAAATTACACCCCCTCCAAACTTTTCAGATATCTAGTGTCCGTTTTGCAGATCCCATAGGCACACCGTTTCAGCATTTTGCTGTGTGTTTGAAAGCTTGACGGACCTCCCTCACATAGAAACCGTTGCTAAGGTAGGATTGGACAAAAGCACTGTGCTGGGGCGGTACTTTGCGAAAGGTCAATTGTCAAGCAGCCCACCGGGAAAACTCCCGCTGCTCCAGATGACCAGTCCGCCATTGGAAAGGGCCTAAGATATTCTAAAAAATAATATCTAAAAAGTCATTAGTTCTAATTTTGTTATGAATTCATAATTTGACAATCAGCATCTAAACTAAATGTTTCTGAGAAAATAAACCCTCCAAATCTGCCTATTCATTTTGAGTTGCAATGTGAAGGGTTAAATGAAAGAAGCCCCTTTGTCTCCCTTTCAGAATTTTGCTACCTCTGCAGTTGCTGGGAAGAAAATGCTATGCTTTCAGCTCTGTGATTGGTTGTCCTGCTATAATTTTACAGAGGTCCAAGCAATAGTAATGCAATGAGAGAGTAATTTCAAACGACAATAAAATTGACCAACCATATCTTCCCTCTAAATGGGTGGGCTTTGTTATCGCTAAATCTATGACAAGTTCTGCCCACTGTGGGGGGACACGACTCACAATCTAGTGGGGGGGGCGCTGATAAACTAGCTAGCTAAGTTAGCCTGTTGGTTCAAGATGGCCATGAGTAATGTTACCACTAGTGAGGAGGACATTGTTCTGAATTCATTATCCGTGTCATTTTATTCTTTTAATGAAATGTTGGGAGTTAATCAGCAAAGAAAGACCTACACCAAAGCTTAATTTGGTGAGTTATTTAAAATCTAACAGGCTGCCATGCCAACTGATTTTATTGTAGCTGCTGCCGCCACTGTTTTCTATAGATATGTTAAGGTTTATTTGGGAAAATGGTCATTATGCAGAATTACCGGTCAATCTAAATTTATCAACTCAGCGATCACTATGCATATTTACCGCAACATATATATTCAATAGAATACAGCCCTGTGATGGCCTGGTGGCCTGTCCAGGGTGTCTCCCTGCCTGCTGCCCAATGACTGCTGGGATAGGCTCCAGCATCTCCGCGACCCTGACAGCAGGATAAGCGGTTTGGATAATGGATGTATGGGTGGATATATTCAATTGGCCACTATGCCAATCTAATAATTGTATTTATTAACAATATTGTTTTTGGTGGTGTGTTTCGAAATGCCATGATGGCTGTTCACTGTCCATGGTTCTGAAGTGTCTGTCACTAATGGTTGCTTGGCTGTGTGCAAGCTGTCATGATGTTACATTACATTATATTACAGCCATTTAGCCGACGCATTTATCCAAAGTGACTTACAATAAGTGCATTTAACATAGGAAATCAGGAGAACTACTAGTCAGCAGAGGTCATAAGTGCATCTAAACAAACATCTAAGAACAAAACCAGTGCTAAAGTAAAAGTGCAAGAAAGAGACTTTTTTTTTTAAATGAGTGAATACAGTAAGTGCTAAGAACAAGTAACAAGGTAGTAGTTCTTGAAGAGGTGAGTTTTCAACCTGCGCCAAAAGATGGGCAGCGACTCCACTGTCCTGACATCAGTGGGGAGTTCATTCCACCACTGTGGGGCCAGGACAGAAAAGAGCCGTTACCAGGGCTGATTGACAGCAGGGGCTTCTGAGCGACGGGGCAACCAGGCGTCCCGAGGCAGCAGAGTGAAGTGGTTGGGCGGGGGTGTAGGGCTTGACCATGGCCTGGAGATAGGAAGGAGCTGTTCCTTTCACTGCCCTGTAGGCTAGCACCAGAGTCTTAAACTGGATGCAAGCAGCTACTGGGAGCCAGTGTAGGGACATGAGAAGGGGAGTTGTGTGGGAGAACTTAGGGCGGTTGAACACCAGACGAGCTGCAACTTTCTGAACAAGCTCCAGAGGTCTGATGGCCGACGCCGGGGTGCCAGCAAGGAGGAACTTACAGTAGTCCAGCCGGGAGATGACCAGAGCCTGGATGAGCACCTGTGCCGTTTTGTCAGTGAGGAATGGCCGAATCCTCCTGATGTTATAGAGGAGAAATCTGCAGGAGCGAGCAACTGACGCAACGTTTGCAGCAAACCACAGTTGGTCGTCCAGGATCACACCCAGATTCCTCGCAGTTCAAGTTGGCGTCACCACGGTGTTGTCAGTGGTTATGGCCAGGTCTCAGCGCGGGCAACCTTTCCCCGGGAGGAACATCAGCTCTGTCTTGCCTAGATTGAGCTTCAGGTGGTGTGTCACCATCCACTCCGAGATATCAGTCAAGTATGCAGCAATGCGTGTCTCTACTTGTGTGTCAGAGGGAGGAAAGGAAAAGATCACCTGGGTGTCATCGGCATAACAATGGTAAGAGAAGTCATGCGAGCGACTAACAGAACCCAGGGATGTCGTGTACAGGGAGAAAAGGAGAGGACCCAGAACCGAACCCTGTGGAATGCCTGTAGTCATTCTGCGAGGCTCCAACACAGATCCCCTCCATGTCACCTGGTAGGAGGGACCCGTCAGGTAGGATGCAAACATTGAGAGTGCAGAGCCTGTGACACCCAGCCCCTCGAGGAGAGAGAGTTTGCTCTCGCAGAGTGCAGCAATTCTGTCACTGTAAGGAGGGCCGTCTCTGTCGAGTGACCCACCCTGAACCCAGACTGGTTGGGGTCCAGGAGGTTGTTCTAGTGGAGGTACAAAGAAAGTTGGTTAAAGACAACACATTCGAAAGTTTTGGATAGAAAGGGTAGAAGGGAAACCGGTCTGTAGTTTTTGACGTCAGAGCAGTTAAGTGATGGTTTATTGAGAAGGGGGTGACTCTAGCAGTCTTGACGGCAGATGGAAAGCATCCTGCCTGGAGGGAGGTGTTGATGGGGTGGGATAAAAAGGGAATGAGTTCAGGTGCTATAGACTGAAGAAGAGGAGAGGGGACCAGGTCAAGGGAGCATGTGGTGGGGCGACTGGATGTGATGAGGTTCAGGACCTCGTTGGGGGGGAGGGCAGCGAGGTGGGATAGGGTGGGACGTGGAGAGGTGAGGGAGGGTGCAGAGGGTGGGATAGTGCAAGCAGCACTAACCATGTGGTGAGAAAAGGAGGATTCGATGTCGTTTACCTTCTTGTCAAAGAAGTTGGCAAAGTCATCAGGGAGAAGGGAGGAAGTAGGAGGAGGAGGAAGGGATTGAAGAAGTGTAGAGAAGGTTTCAAAGAGTTTCTTAGGATTAGAGGCAGAGGATAGGATTTTAGATCAATAGAAGGCAGCCTTAGCAGCAGAAAGGGAGGAGGAAAAAGTGGAAAGAAGAGATTGGAAGTTGAGAAGGTCCTCTGGGAGTTTGCGTTTTCTCCGTTTGCGCTCTGCCACTCTTAGGCTCCGTCTGTCAGCACGGACAGCCAAGGAGCAGGTGAAGTTGGGTGTGCAGGCCTGGAGGTGAGGGGTCAGAGATTGTCCAGAGAAGAGGAGAGGTAACGGAGGAAGAAAGATCAGTGGTGGAGAGAGAACGGAGGTGTCTACGGGTGGAAACCATGTGGGTAGGGGGAGGGGCTGAGGGGGGTGAAGAGAGGGAGAGAGTAGGCCTTGAAATAGTGGTCAGGGAGCTGGAGGGGAGTAACAGAGAGATTGGAAATAGGACAGTGTCTAGTAAAGATAAGGTCCAGCTGGTTTCCGGCGTTGTGGGCAGAAGGAGAGGGTGAAAGGTGAAGGTCAAAGGAGGAGAGGAAAGAGAGAAGAGGATCTAGCTTGTCAGTGCGGATGTTGAAGTCACCGAGAAGGATAAGTGCAGAGTCATCAACAGGGAAGTGCGAGACAAGTGTGTCAAGCTCCTCCAGAAACTCACCAAGGGGGCCTGGTGGGCGGTACACAACCACAATGGTGAGTTCGACTGGATAAGAGACAGTAACAGCATGAAAATCAAAAGAGGGCGGAGAAAACTGTTGAATGAAAACGAGAGAGTATTTCAATTTCAGGGAGATTAGCAGGCCAGTACCACCACCTCGCCTCCCAGCTCTGGGAGTGTGAGAAAAAGAGTACACATCCGACAGAGCTGCGGGTGTGGTAGTGCTTTCTGGCATGATACAGGTCTCAGAGCAAGAAAGTTGAGGGAGAGCAAGGATGCATAGCCTGAGATAAACTCAAGCTTTCGGCACCACAGACTGGCAATTCCAGAGCCCTCCCGTCACCACTTGCTCAATGTGAGTGGAGAGAGTGGGATAGATGAGATTGGTAGGGTCACAGCGCCTAGGAGTGACCCAACGTTTATGCTAGCCCTGGGAAGAGGAAAGGACAGGAATGCGAAGGAAACACATAGTCTATACTAGGTACACAAAATACAGATGACTGACCGGATCTAAACAGAGCAGTCCTTGCTTGACAAAGTCTTGGCTTGAAAAAGTTGCACTTGTCTTTGTTCACTCTAGCCTTCATTCAACCTAGACCTGCTTGCCCTCGGCTTGTTTGCCTGATGCATGGAAGCTGACGCTTCCAAGTAGCAGCAGTGATTTAAAGAACACTGATTGCTAATTGTCTGCCAGGAGTGCAGGCCGAACCCTGGCCACTTAACACCCAATTGGCCAAAGAGGTACACTGAAAATAGGCCTATTGCTCAGAAATTGGCCACTTATATAAAACTCTATCAAACCTCACACAGTACAATTAAAACTGCAAACAGCAAGTTACCAAGGAATATATTTATAAGCTAAAAGCTAAGTCAAAACAGCTAGGCAACAAGAAATATTTAAGGACACACTAGGTGAAAAACAGCTACAGCTAGGATAAGACAGCTACAGCAAGAATAAGATCCCACTAGTTCCCCCTAGGAACCAGCAGCAGATGTATAGAGAAAAGGACTAATACTCAAACAGTTGGAATAAGACTAATAGCAACTTGTTAAGCAAGAAAGAGGATACTTACTCTATTCTAAAATAAATTTATTTCTGATTTTTCCCTTTTTTCTCCCAATTTAGTGGCCAGTCGATCCCTATTTTAATTCAAACACCAATCCTCGTACTGCATGCGTTCGCCAACTGCATCTCTCCGGCCGGCAGTCTCGAAGGAGACGCCTCCCCACTTTCGTGACAAGGAGACTCCAGGCCGAACGACTGCTTTTCCTACACATACAGAGATGCATTCATGTGACGAACACAAGCCGACTCCGCCCCCCTCCCGAAGACAGCGCTGCCAATGATTGCTTCTTCGAGTCCGGTCATAGTCGGATCTGATGAGACCGGGGTGCGAACCCCAGTCCCCAGTGGGCAACTGCATCGACACAAAGCCGATGCTTAGACCGCTACACCACCGCGGACCCCCTATACTTACTCTATTCTAGATGAACCAGCAATTCAGATTCACTCCAGACGTTAAAATGCACACTGGATTGAAACTGAAGCAGGCCAGACTTATCCTTTTCTTATGTGTATGCTTACATGAAATTTTGTTGGTTTTGTGTGGTAGGAAGGGGTGACTGTCATGCATTTTGCACAGAGTTTTGCAGCCCGGCCCGTTGTCACCATGTTCTGCTGAAATGCACACACACAGCTTGTGTGGTGATGCAATTATTTGTAAGGAGGATTTGCATTTTGCTTTCGAAATTAGCTGTTTTTTGTTTTGGTGATAACTCTCACTCCCTGTGCTGTTTTGTCATTATATTGCCTTGGCTGGACTAGTGTAGCCCCTCCTCGTTGGTTTGCGTGTTGTGCAGCAGCAGCAAATGACTCGTCAGGCTGTATGGGTTCATGCACGTGTTTTTATTGCGTCCGTCAGTCAGCGTCTATTGGAGCGGGGTGTCAATATCTGTGCGTGCTGGCAGAACCCTCGTGTAACAAGAGAGACGAGCCTCCTGCGTCATTTATTCCAACGTGGCCAGAGGAATTCTGAGCGGCCTGGTAGCTCAGAGTGCTATCTAGTTTTCCTCAGCGTTTCCTCGTTGAAAACGTTGTATGATTCCTCTTGGTTAGCTTTGTTAGCTAATGGGTCCGTTCACTCTGCTAATAAATGCACTGTATAGCTTACTATGCTACTTAATTAGCTAGCGTTACACAAAACTCCGTGTCGGATTCTTCTGCTGCTCAAGAAACAGACAAACATCATCCCATCGCAGAATGTCACGTTGACAGTCCAGGAATTAGTCCACAAATGGGTATGAACTTTACTTGAAACTTTTGGCATTACTTTTTCAACAAAGCCAACACATGTCTCCAAACTCCCTTCCTTATCCCCTCGCACACCGGCGGCCCCCCTCGCTCACCCACTCTCGTAACCGATCGCGAGAAAAAGCACGAGTGACGTTTTGTGATTACGGCCAATGCCAACCAACGCTACTAGAGGGCGCCAGTAATACAACAAAACAACTATACAACTAAAGGTCACTAGAACATTACTCCCTTGGGAACAACCACAGAATAACACAAGAGGATCAAGAGTGGAAAGGCAGTTGGCCCTGATGACATACCTGGGGAGGCATGGAGATGTTTAGGAGAGATGACAGTGGGGTTTTTAACTAGATTGTTTGACACAATCTTGGAAAGTGAGAGGATGCCTGAAGAGTGGAGAAGAAGCATACTGGTACCGATTTCAAGAACAAGGGTGATGTGCAGAACTGTAGCAACTACAGAGGTATAAAGTTGATCAGCCACAGCATGACGATATGGGAAAGAGTAATAGAAGTTAGGTTAAGAGGAGAGGTGATGATTAGCGAGCAGCAGTATGGTTTTATGCCGTGAAAGAGCACCACAGATGCAATGTTTGCTTTGAGAATGTTGATTGAGAAGTATAGAGAAGGCCAGAAGGAGTTACATTGTGCATTTGTAGGTTTAGAGAACGCATACAACAGGGTGCCAAGAGAGGAGGTGTGGTATTGTATGAGGAAGTCGGGAATGGCAGAGAAGTATGTAGGAGTGGTGCAGGCTATGTATGAGGGAAGTGTAACAATCGTAAAGTGTGCAGTTGGAATAACAGATGGGTTCAAGGTGGAGGTGGGATTACATCAAGGATCGGCTCTGAGCCCTTTCTTGTTTGCAATGGTGATGGACAGGTTGACGGACGAGATCAGGCAAGAGTCTCCATGGACTATGATGTTCGCAGATGACATTGTGATCTGTAACAAGAGTAGGGAGCAGGTTGAGGAGAGCCTGGAGAGGTGGACGGATGCACTGTAGAGAAGAGGAATGATAGTCAGTAGAAGCAAGACGGAATACCTATGCGTGAATGAGAGGGAGGACAGCAGAATGGTGAGGATGCAAGGAGTAGAGGTGACAAAGGCATATGAGTTTAAATACTTGGGCTCAACTGTCCGAAGTAACGGAGAGTGCAGAAGAGAGGTGAAGAAGAGAATGCAGGCAGGGTGGAGTGGGTGGAGAAGAGTGTCAGGAGTGATTTGCGACAGAAGGGTACCAGCAAGAGTTAAAGGGAAGGTTTACAAGATGGTTGTGAGACCAGCTATGTTATATGGTTTGGAGACAGTGGCACTGACGAAAAGACAGGAGGCGGAGCTGGAGGTGGCAGAGTTGAAGATGCTAAGATTTTCATTGGAAGTGACACAGAAGGGCAGGATTAGGAACGGTTATATTAGAGAGACCGCTCAGGTTGGACGGTTTGGAGAAAAAGCAAGAGAGGCAAGATTGAGATGGCTTGGACATGTGTGGAGGAGAGATGCTGGGTATATTGGGAGAAGGATGCTGAATATGGAGCTGCCAGGGAAGAGGAAAAGAGGAAAGCCAAAGAGGAGGTTTATGAATGTGGTGAGGGAAGACATACAGGTGGCTGGTGTGACAGAGGAAGATGCAGAAGACAGGAAGAAATTGAAACAGATGATCCGCTGTGGTGACCCCTAATGGGAGCAGCCGAAAGTAGTAGTAGTAGTAGTAGTAGTAGTAGTAGTAGTGCGAAAAACATCTGCAGTTATTGCCAATGTTCTCTGTGTCTCTGAGACATAGTCGCAAAATCTGTTCTTCTGGCACCAGTGTCGTAATCTGACGCGTCAGTGACGTAGTTGGTGACAAGGAAGAACTACAGGCAAGTTTAGCTTGGATTTCTAGTGTCCGCCACCAGGGGCATGCTCTAGATATCACTCAAAAACAAAACTTCCTTGTTCGCTTTGCCTTGTAATACAAACTAGCTAGGTTTCCAACAGTGAAAATGGTGTCCCAAAAGGTGAGTGCAAAGGATCTTATAGACGAGGATACATTTTACAGTGTTTTGGCTGACTCGGATATTCAACTGTATTTCTTCGAGCCAGGGTATATGACTGAAAAATGCTGTGGAGAGAGGCTGAGGCTGCTGCTGCATTAGCCGAGCAAGAGCATATTGCCGGTGGGGACCATCCAGATTCTGAGCTGCTGAGAGCAAACAGTGACTGGTGGTGCCTTTGCTCAAATTGCCCTCCGATGCCAACAGAAACTGAATCAATGCACTACAACAAATTTTAGCGTGGACAGTTTTTGTTGGATGCTGTCGCCGATGCCAACCCTGAGACAGCCTGTGTATGCATTATTATGCATGAAAGTTTTACTCGTCACACGGAAAGAGGTGTGTTGGATACTTTCTTCAGGATCCCAAAGATAAACTGGAAAAGAAAACCAAGTCCAGCATGGTCGTAAGGGCAGATGACCATTTATTGAGTATTTTACCACCTAACTTTGTTTTGGACAACAAAGTAATAGTGTGCTGATACACGACAACATAGGACAAGCGGTTTTCCCAACATGTTTGTACTGATTGTATGGCAACCTCATTACCCAGATAAATTCTATAGTATATTTTCCCATGCCTCATTAAATTTCCTGTTGGCAAGCACATTCCCCTATCATATTGGCCAAAAAGTTGCCCTTCCGTTATTTGTTGTCTTCACTTAGGTAACTTGCAATGAAAATGACCAGTGTGAAAAACCGAGACCGGCACAGTTGCATAACAAATAATACTGACAAGTGGTTGAATTGAATATGCATGGCAATTTGCACATGAAAATTGTGTTAGACCACCGGTTTCAGCAACTGTGCTGTTTTTTTATGTAAGTGTATATATATACTTATATATATATATATATATATATATATATATATATATATATATATATATATATATATATATATACTTATATTACACTTATTGTACACAATTATTAAGGAAATTTGTGTTTGGTAGATTTTTTTTATATATATATAAATTTATTTCTGATTTTTCCCAATTTAGTGGCCAATCGATCCCTATTTTAGTTCAAACGCCCACCCTCGTACTGCATGTGTTCGCCAACTGCATCTCTCCGGCCGGCAGTCTCGAAGGAGACGCCTCGCCACCTTCGTGACAAGGCGAATCCAGGCCGAACCACTGCTTTTTCCGACACACACAGAGACGCATTCATGTGACGAACACAAGCCGACTCCACCCCCCTCCCGAAAACAGCGGTGCCAATTATTGCTGCTTCATCGAGTCCGGCCATAGTCGGATCTGACGAGACCGGGGCGCGAACCCCAGTCCCCAGTGGGCAACTGCATCGACACAAAGCCGATGCTTAGACCGCTACACCACCGCGGACGCCCCTATACTTACTCTATTCTAGATGAACCAGCAATTCAGATTCACTCCAAAGACACCGTTGCCCATTATTGCTGCCTCGTCGAGTCCGGCCGTAGTCGGATCTGACGAGACCGGGGCGCGAACCCCTGTAGATTATTTCTTTGTTGTAACAATGCTTCTTGGCAATAAATCTTATACCGTTTATCCCCTCCCCTTTTTTTAATTTATTTCTCCCTTTTTTCCCCCAATTTAGTGGCCAATCGATCCCTACTTTAATTCAAATACCCACCCTCGTACTGCATGCATTCGCCAACTGCATCTCTCCGGCCGGCAGTCTCGGAGGAGACGCCTCCCCGCTTTCGTGACAAGGCGAATCCAGGCCAAACCACTGCTTTTCCCGACACACACAGAGATGCATTCATGTGACGAACACAAGCCGACTCCGCCCCCCTCCCGAAAACAGCGGTGCCAATTATTGCTGCTTCATCGAGTCCGGCGATAGTCGGATCTGACGAGACCGGGGCGCGAACTCCGGTCCCCAATGGGCAACTGCATCCTTTTAAATGGCGCCACATTTGTAAGGAACATGCATTTGTGGGATGAGCAGCAGAGCTGAGTATGTGGGTTACGCCCATGAAAAATTTGCCAAATCTTCTCTGCCAATGCCAAACAGCTTATTTTGCTGTTGCTATTGAGTCTTGTTTTGAGCTTCTGGTACCCCAGGTGCTTACAATCAGGTGCCTGATATAAGATTTATTGCCAAGAAGCATTGTTACAACAAAGAAATAATCTACCACACACACATTTCCTTACTTTTTGTGCTAAGTTTATATAGATAGATACATACATACATACATACATACATACATATATATATATATATGTATGTGTGTGTGTGTGTGTGTGTAGATATAGAGCTATAGAGATATAGATAGTGTATATATATTGATATAGATATATATAGATATATATAGATCTAGATGGATAGATAGATAGATAGATAGATAGATAGATAGATAGATAGATAGATAGATAGATAGATAGATAGATAGATAGATAGATAGATAGATAGATAGATAGATAGATAGATAAGACAGACTTCTATCCTAATATCTTTATATTCCGCTACTCATTTGTTGAGCACTTTTATCAATTGATGGTTTCAGGGGGGAAAAAATGCGATATATTTTTTTCCCTCAAAGATATTTTTATTGGAGTTTAAACAACAAGCAATACTTACACAACGATTTTAAAAACAAGTGCATGGTATATGTAAGATTTACATGATATAAAAATGATATAGGAACATGACATATAATCTTATCCCCAATCACGGCCCCCCCCCCCACTAGCCCCATCTACAAGACGGGATGCACTATGTAAGAGGGTATATTTCGTCCCTGGAGTGAAACAGGAAAGTGCTGGAAGTCAGGTTTAGGATTTAGAAAAAGAAAAATAAGTAAGTCAGTAAATAGAAGACGAGGGCTTTAGAAACCGATAGACCTGCACAGGTTATATTACTTACATAAATAAAAAAAAAAAACAACAGAATGGGGCAACAGTTCTTTAATTTGGCTGGAGAATCTAAAAGTATTCCAGGAAAGGTCTCCACACCTTTTGAAACTTGTCCTTGGAGTTACAGACTAAGTAGCAGATCTTTTCAAGGTTTAGATAGGACATAATATCGTTCAGCCACTGAGTGTGGGTGGGCGGGCCAGCATCCTTCCATCTCAGCAATATTGCACGCCTGGCCAACAGAGAAGCGAAGGACAATATGCGGCGTTTGAATGGGGCCAGGTGTACATCATCCTTGCCAGTGGTACCAAACAGGGCAACCAGAAGGTTAGGTTCTAGTTTAAAATTGAGGGTTAGGGATAAGGTTTGGAAGACATCTTCCCAGTATTTTTTGAGTCTAGGACACGCCCAGAACATGTGGATAAGGGAAGCCTCATCCCCCTACATTTGTCACAGATGGGACTCACATCCGGGCACATACGGGATAGTCTGACTTTGGACACATGAGCTGTGTGCACCACCTTAAATTGTAACAGACAATGACGGGCACAGACGGATGTTGAATTATGATGGATGGATGGATGGATGGATGGAAAAAAATCCTTATTTGGTAAATTGAACTTTGTTCAAATGACGCGAAGATATTGCCTATAAAAAGATCTTTGAAGCTGTCAATACCCCTCTCTGTGCCAGTCCTGTAATGCAGAATCAAGTAAGGAGGGTTGAAAGAGGTGGTTGGATGAAACAGGACTAGAGAGATGAAAAACATGGAAACCAAAATGTTTTCTGAACTGAGCCCATACTGTCACGGTGTGTCTGGTGACCGGATTATCAATTAATTTATTTGGGGGGAAGAGGGAGTGAGGACCCAAGCAGCACTGGGATGGAAAGATTTTTTGCCAAAGTTCAACTCCATTGCCACCCATGATTGACAGTCAGCTCGATTATGAAAGTGCAACCAAAACACAAGTCAGCGTATATTAGCCGCCCAGTAATAGAAGCGGAAATTGGGCAGTGCCAAGCATCCACCTCTTTTTAATTTTTGAAGATGGACTTTGTTTAGCCGAGGGTGCTTACCCTTCCATATATAGGACAATATAAATGAATCTGATGAGTCAAAAAAGGATTTAGGGATGAAGGTTTGTATAGACTGAAAAAGATTTAAAACTTTAGGGAGAATATTTTAACGGGGTAAGGAAATTTTCTTTAAAAAGACACGTGTTTTCTTTTGATATTGTAATACCAAGCTAAGTAAACTGATTTTCCACAATCTTAAAAGGGAGGTTGGTATACTCTGATGTAGGTGCCTCCCCCATTCACGGGAAAAAGTTCACTTTTGTGTAAATTTAGTCTGTATCCTGAAAACTCGCTAAATTGAGTGAGTAATGACAGCATGTGGGGTAGGGAGGTGTCCGGGCTTGATATAAAACCAAAAGATCGTCTGCATAAAGGGACACTTTGTGTTCAACTCCCTTCCTCCAAATCCCTGAAATATCCTCGCAGCTACGCAGTGCAATTGCTAGTGGCTCTATGGCCACATCAAAAAGTAGTGGGCTTAAGGGGCACCCTTGGCTGGTTCCTCGTCGGAGGCTAAAATGACGTGACTGCTGAGTTGGTGAGGATTGAAGCAGTGAGGCACAAATATAGTAATTTTATCCACGCAACAAAACCAGCTCCAAAGTCGAATTTTTCTAAGCTTGCAAACAGATACGTCCACTCCATGCGGTCAAATGCTTTTTCCGCATCTAAAGAAAGGACACATTCAGGAATCACATCCGAGGGGAATACAAAATATCAAATAGATGGCGAGTATCAAAATAAGCATGGTGGTTTTTCACAAAGCTGGTTTGATCATCGGATATTATTGATGGTAGGATGTTTTCCAATCTACGAGCCAAAACTTTAGCTAAAATTTTGGCATCAACATTTAATAAGGAGCTTGGCCTATAGGAGGAGCACTCTATTGGGTCTTTGCCCTTCCTTGAAATTAGGGTGATACATGCATGCTTCATAGAATGATGTTGGAAGTTTACCTTGCTTAAACGAATCAGATAGCACTGAGCTTAACTGAGGTGAAAGCAATTAAGAGAATGACTTAAAAAAATTCCACGGGGAACCCATCAGTTCCTGGGGATTTTCCTGACTGCAAAGAAGAGATAGCTGCAGCAATTTCCTCTTGTAATATAGGCTCCTCGAGTCTTGATTTGTTGCCAGGAGAACGTGTAGGGATGTTTAAACGATTTAAGAAATTTTCCACCAGTGTCATCATTTGGGAATCCAGAGGTGTAAAGTCGGGAACAGTAATTCCCGAATGTGTCATTTATCTTGGAGTGATCCGAGGTGACGTTGCCATCAGCCATTTGAATTTTTGTAATAAGCTGTTTTTCTTTAAAACCTCTCAGCTGATTGGCTAATAGCTTACCAGCTTTGTCAGCATGGATATAAAATAAACTCTTGCTCTTCAAATGTTGATGTTCAATTGGATGTGTCAAAAGGAGGTCAAACTTAGGTTGGTGTTCCACTCGCTTTTTATAAAGTTCTGGGTTTTTAACTTGAGCATATTGCTGGTCTATTTCTTTAATTTGATCGACTAGTTCTAATCATTCTTTGTGGGCTCTTTTTCATATTCACAGTGAAAGAAAATATTTGCCCCCTTAGGTAAGCCTTCAGAGCAACCCAACAGGAGGTTTCAGCTAAGGTATTTGTATGAAAAAAGAAGGTTATTTTCTCCTCCATAAATTTCATAAAATCATTATCTGACAACAGGGTCGAATTAAATCGCCAGCATCTTTCTATTTCAGGTAGAACAGGAAAGAGTCATAGATAGTACAACAGGGGCGTGGTCTGATATGACTATGCTCTGATCATCACAGGAGTGGGCCGATGGGATCAGTTGGTTATCAATAAGAAAATAATCAATCCTAGAGAAGGTATGGTGAACATGTGAGAAGGAGTACTCTCTCTTGTTTGGATGGAGAAAGAACCACACATCAGAGGCACCGTAGTTGGATAAAAAGGATTGAATAAGTGAAGCAGACTTACTCATTATACCAGGGTTGGTGGAGGATCGATCCAGCTCAGGATTCAACCAGCAGTTGAAATCCCCACCGAGTATGAGTGAGTATGAACTGAGATCTGTTAAAAAAGAAAGGGTCCACGGTGGTGTAGCGGTCTAAGCATCAGCTTGGCGTCGACGCAGTGGCCCAATGGGGAGCGGGGTTCACGCCCCGGTCTCGTCAGAGCTGACTATGGCCGGACTCAATGAAGCAGCAATAATTGGCATCGCTGTCTTATGGAGGGGGGCGGAGTCGGCTTGTGTTTGTCACATGAATGCATCTCTGTGTGTGTCGGAAAAAGCAGTGGTTTGGCCTGGATTCGCCTTGTCACGAAAGCGGGGAGGCGTCTCCTCCGAGACTGCCGGCCAGAGAGATGCAGTTGGCGAACGCATGTAGTACGAGGGTGGGTGTTTGAACTAAAATAGGGATCGACTGGCCAAGAAATTGGGAGAAAAAAGGGGGAAATCAGAAATAAATTTAAATTAAAAAAAGAAAAGAAAAAACGTTCAAAAAAACTCCATATCATCTGTGTTGGGGGCATACACATTGGCCAACCCTACCATTGTATTGTATAATTTCCCTGAGACAATGATATAATGACCATTTGTGTCTGACACTACATTGTGATGCTCAAAGGGAATATTTTGGTTGATAAGAATTGAGACCACCCCTGGCTTTGGCCTGGAGAGTGGAATGGAAGTGCTGCCCTGCTAACCAAGACATGAGGCGAGAGTTATCAGAGCCACAAATGTGTTTCCTGTTTTAAATTGTTTAATGCGTGCAAACACCTTCCTTCCTTTAACAGGGTGATTTAAACTCTTGACGATCCAGCTCAAGAAATTTAGAACACTATCCCATTTTCCTTAGCTGAGAGTAAGCACAAATGATATTAACACTCCAGGTATCTGTCTTAGAATGAGGATGTAAAGCAGATAATAGGACAGAGATAAACCATACATGACCAGGGCTATAGGCTCCTAAAACAACACCGGCATTGAAAGATCCACCCCCCACCCTCCCATCCCACAACAATAAATACACAGAGAACTCTAAACCCCATTGCCAGCCTTTCCCCAAACGAGAGGCTGCACCCACCCTCAGCCACACTCCCATCGAAATCTCAAGCTGGTCTCCCCCCAAGACAGACTGCACCCCACCCCCAAAAATACTTGCACTGCAAAGTCAACAGATTTTAAACCATAAGGAGAGAACAAACACCTTCTTCCTAGTCTTACTAGAAAAAAAAGACTTCCCTGCTGAAAAAAAAAACAAATCACTCTAAAAAAAATAAACCATCTCTCCCCGCTCTAGCCTGCTAGAACTGAAAAGGTATGAGTTAAATGTTCTAATTCCCCCGATCAGAATAAGAAAAGGAAAACAAATACAATATGATAGTATTGTGATAATATTAACGTTTTACTTCAAAAACAAAACAACAAAAAAACTAGCACTAAAGATGACAAAGCAGGATGGATTTGAAACTAATATGGTGTGACATAATTAAGAACATACATTTATGACACAAGAATGAACTGAAAGCAGGGGGGTGTACGTGATTTCCAATCCCCCTA
This sequence comes from Lampris incognitus, assembly GCF_029633865.1. Lineage (NCBI taxonomy): Eukaryota > Metazoa > Chordata > Actinopteri > Lampriformes > Lampridae > Lampris > Lampris incognitus. Next base: position 85,620,735 of record NC_079213.1, on the reverse strand, counting down.
CTTTCAGAAATGGTTCACTGAAATGATCATAATCATACAGATAGAGAATACGCTTCCATAAATCTAAAGCAACCAAAAGATTCTTGGGCATATGGGGTCCATTCATTGACTACCTCAAAGAAAAATAACTAATTACAGTCTGCAGTGATGCAAACCCAGTACGCTTTACCTTTTATCTGTAGTCTTGTAATACCTGTGTAATTTCTTGAAAACTGCTGTGAACCAAGTCATATTATATACCTATATATGTCTGACAGCTTTTTTTTTCTTTTTTCCTTTTTGTTGTTTTTGTTTTTTGTCTGTTAATTTTTGCTTTATTTTGCTTTATCTTATTTGTGTGAGTCTTGAATATAAAGCTGAAAAACTGAAAATAAAATATAAAAAAAAGAATGAACTGAAAGGCTACATAAATAAAAGTATGATATGTAAATAACACACGAAAAGAATAGTGAACTGTCCGACGTAGATGAAATCAGAAGAGGGGACAAGGCATGTATAAATTAGTGGTACTGACGCACCAACCACCCAGCATCAGGGTGTGCAGCAGTGAAATAGTACAAATCAAACGCTCCCCTCCAAAAACGCCTTGGCATCTTTCGGGTTTGTAAAAGACTTAACGCTGTTAAGCTTGAAAGATAGCACTGCAGGGAAGTTCATCTGGAAACGAATGCCTTTCTTGATAAGTTCAGCCCAGACTGGGTTGAAGGCTCTTCGTGCAGACCGGACCACCAGGGGGATGTCAGGAGTGATGCGGAGAGGCTGGCCCTCATACTGAAGATTCCCTTTATGCCTGGCTGCGGAAAATATCATGGTGACATCTCTGGAGTGATGGATCTTGATGATAACAGGGCGGGGCGACCATCCGCGGGGGCACCGGGTCCTCTGTGTGCGCAATCAATTGTGATGCTTGTGACTGGCAACTCCAGCACTTTGGGAATAAACTCTTCAAAGAATTTAAGGGGCTCGCTTCCCTCAACTGACAGGAGCCCATTCTCACTCCCAACTCATCATATATGGACACTTGTTGAGGACGACCTCTTCGTCACTGTTCAGTGCTCTAGGTACTGCTTTAACATCAACAGTGCTCTAGGTACCGCTTTAACATCAACTTTCAAAGTGGAGGGACTGAGATCGCTCATAGGCACAAAAAAAACCACAATTCTAACACTAACATCGTTACATCAAAATGAGTTATATCACACACAAATCAGTGTTTTTAAGAGAACAACATAATCGTCCCTTGTGCCGGCACATAATTTTAAAACAACACATTACATGCCACAACCACATAATGCGAGTATTAAGAGGTCGTGGTCATTTCCCATATTTCTGTGAGATCATGTTGATGAAGGCACACAGATAAAAGGTAGATTTAGACTCTGTACTTCTATAAAAAACCAAGGTGGAGGTGGGATTACATCAAGGATCGGCTC
>NC_079213.1:85494302-85616802 GCF_029633865.1 Lampris incognitus | reverse complement strand
GTCAGTTGTATGCAAAATTATACCTGCTGGCTTATGCTGAAGTCATTGACATTTTACTTTAGAGGCAAGATGTATTGCATTTCCTTCCAACACAGGGCAAATAGTTTTGTTTTGTTTTTTTGGTGGCAGGGGGATTAAAAATAATTCATCTGTGGCTGAATAGGAAAGCTGTTGGCTTTGGGGTGTGTTTTCTATGAGAGAAGGTATAATAGCTTTAAAAACCTATTTCACCCCGTTATTGAAACAGGACAATTAAACAGAACCTGTTATTCAATTTTTTAAATGTTGGCATTTAGTAAAAAAATTATGAAGACCAAAAAAGGATGAAATATCAATGCATAATACAAAATTATATTTTTGCAAGACAGTTTCAGTGAGAGCAGGGGCAGCACAACGCACAGGTGTCCAACCTGGTGAGACACAGTAGGTGCCAGGCCCAGAGTCACCCCATAGAGTTTGGAACCTCTAAGTGTTGTTAACCGATCCCTCTAACATCAAGTCTACGAGGAGGTGGACAGAATGGCCAGCAACTAACATGACTTCACTGTGCAGGCAGTTTGACAAAGATGTTAACCAAATTCTGGAGGCAACAGTGAAGGGAGAGGCCAGTAGAAAGCTACAACCCACGACAACAATCATCATCAGCATTGCAGCTGAATGCTTTGAAGAAAAGGAGGAGAAAGGCTCCAAAACACCTTACGTGAAGATCCAAAGAATGGTGAGCATCCACAACATCAGGGAGGAGATGAAAGCGCTTTAGTCCCAGTACAAGGAAGCAGGAGAAGAGTAACACATTGGCTTGGCTATGCTGATGTGTATTCTATGAAAGAAGATCAGGGTCCTCTGCCAGGCAGAGTGGCATCGGAGGCAGCGTCAGGAAAGGGCCCTGCCTTCATCACCAACCCTTTCAAGTTCACCAAGGAGTTGCTGGTGCAGAAGAGCAGTGGGAAACTGGCCTGCTCACAGAAAGATATAGACCATATTGTGGTTCGACCTAGCAAGTGCACATGTCTCCATTCCACACAAGCTGGTGCAGCACACGCTGACCAAACATCATGTTCCCAAGAGAATCAGACCTCATCGGTGATTACTACAGCAACTTCAGGATGAGGGTTTCTTCAGGAGCAATTTCATAGAGCTGGCACAAGGTAGAGATCGGCATGATCACAGGGTGCACTATCTCTGTGACACTGTTCTCCTTAGCCATGAATATGCTCAAGAAGTGTGCTGAACCGGAGGGCAGAGGGCCCAGAATGAATGCCGCTGAACAGCAACCACCCATCAGGGCATTGATGGATGATCTCACAACAGAATCAATCCCAAGCTACCGATGGATTCTGCAGGGGCTTGAAAAGCTGGTGGAGTGGGCCCAGATGCGTTTCAATCCAGCCAAATCAAGATCTATGGTGTTGAGGAAAGGGAAAGTCGAGGACAAGTTCCAGTTCAACGTCAGAGGTTTAGCCATCCCAACCGTCACAGAGAAGCCAGTAAAGAACTTAGGCAAGGTTTTTGACAGCTCTCTGAGGGACAAAACATCCATCCAGTCGACCTGCACGAAGTTGGCTGGTTGGCTGAAATCCGTGGACAAGTCTGGCCTACCTGGGACAGCATTCTTCCTAGAATTCTTGTGGCCCCTCCTCGTCTATGCAGTTCCAATCTCAATAGTCAAGACCTTAGAGAGGAGGATTAGAAACCACCTCAGGAGATGGCTGGGGCTGCAAAAGAGCCTGAGTAGCACCGCACTCTACAGTCACCACAACAAAACCACAACTGCCCTTCAAATCCTTAGAGGAAAAAAACCTTTTTTTGGGGGGGGATTTCCCCCCCTTTTTTCTCCCCAATTGTAATCGACCAATTACCCCACTGTTTTCGAGCTGTCCCGTTCGCTGCTCCACACCCTCTGCCGATCCGGGGAGGACTGCAGACTACTACATGCCTCCTCCAATACATGTGGAGTCACCAGCCAGTTCTTTTCACCTGACAGTAATGAGTTTCGTCAGGGGGATGTAGCATGTGGGAGGATCACACTATTTGCCCCCAGTTCCCCTGCTCCCCCGAACAGGCGCCCCGACTGACCAGAGGAGGCGCTAGTGCAGCAACCAGGACACATACCCACATCCGACGTCCCACCCACAGACATGGCCAATAGTGTCTGTAGGAACGCCCAACCAAACCAAAGGTAACATGGGGATTTGAACCAGCAATCCCCGTATTGGTAGGTAACGGAATGGACCACTACGCTACCCAGACATCCTGGAGGAGGAATTCAAGGTAACAATAGCCAGAGAAGTGGTGCAGTACAGGGACTCAAGTGATCCAAAGGTGAATAAAGCAGAGATCCAAGTGAGGACTGGCAGGAAATGAAGGGCAGAAGAAGCTGTTCAGGAAGCAGAGGCAAGGCTGTATCACAAGAGGCTGGTGGGAGTGTTCACACAAGGCTGAGCCGGGCTAGGATACTTTCCTGCTCCCGAAATGAACACCATCAGAGGGAAGGGAAGGAACCGCCTAGTTCAGGATAAGGTGAGAGCAGCAGTGCAAAGAACGAGAACCTGCAAGTAGGTGTGAATGAAGCAACACGGAGCTTGGACAAGATGAGAGAATGCGGTCGAGAGGAAAGTGACCTGGGCTTAACTTTGGAAAGCCAAGCCACACCGCATCCAATTTCTCATCCAGGCAGTGTATGATGTGCTTCTAAGCCCATCAAATCTGCACATATGGGGTAAAGCAGAGTCACCAGTGTGCCCACTGTGCTCCAAGCAAGGAACCCTGGAACATATCCTTAGTTACTGCACAAAGGCACTTTGAGGACAGTACCAATGGAGGCACAATCAGATCCTGAAGACCATCAGCGCAGCACTTGAGTGGGTGAAGCGGTCCCGACCCTCCAAGCAGCTATTGCCTTTGTGAGGGCTGGAGAGCAGCCAAACCAGCTAAAAGAACATCTGCAGGCATCCTGACCTCAGCCAAGGACTGGCAGCTGTTGGTGGACCTTGAATGGCAGCTGAGGTTCCCCAACCAAATTGCGGACACCACCCTGTGACCAGACATTGTCCTTGTGTCCGAGTCCACCAAGCAAGCTGTGCTGCTGAAGCTGACAGTCCCCATGGGAAAATCGCTTGGAAGAGGCCTTTGAAAGGAAGCTCCCCAAGCAGGCAGGATTGGTAAGCAACTTCCAGCAGGCTGGGTGGAGAGCGAGGTGCCTCCCAGTGGAGATTGGATGCAGGGGATTTGCAGCCCATTCTTTAGCCAGAGCCTTCAGAGATTTGGGAAAGAGGAAGAGAATGATCCGCAGTACCACCGATGGGCAGAAAGGGCCTCAAGATGGCTGTGACTCAAAAGAGGAGAGCCATGGAGTTATAAGTAGCTTGCAATCTGGACACAAGCTGCAGTCTGGTCAGCCCTAGCTGGGTCACCAGGAGGAGGGTGTATGATGTTGAAAGACCAGAAACACCCAATTATTGCAGGAACATCACTGAAGATGATTCCAAGGGCATCAGTAGATGTACACAGCAGTAAATGCCAGTGTTCTCTCCATGACCAAAATGTGTTATTTCAAAGGTAACTAGATCTATCTGCAGCCTGGCATGACTGCCTGAAAAGACATTTTGAAGAACACCCATTTCAAACTCAATTACTATTCAAGCTTTTGAATGGCTAAGAAAAATTATCAACATAATCAGAAACACTTTATTGATCCCCGTGGGGAGATTGGGTCATGGTACAGTTGCTCACATTGTAAAAGAGAAAATACATATAAGCATAAGAAAAATGACATGTTAAAAATATGTGCATTATACAATATATATAGAAAAAGAAATATATAAAAAATATTGCAGGATGTACAGTATGAATGCAGTTCTAATACAGTATAAATATACGCTACAGTATTGCAGAGTTGAACTATTGTACAGTTATAGTTAAATTATAGTACTGTTAAGTCACTATTGCATAATTGAAAATGTAAATGATAAATTAAGGGGATATGAATCCACTAACAGGTGAAATAAGTCCAAAAGGCCAATAACTGAATTGCCCAGTATTTTTATCTTTCCTCAGCCATTTTTATACTTCTCATTACGTCACTTTGGAAAACGGGACTGGTGCTTCACAGGTGCTTCTTGTTTGGTTGGTTTTGGGACTGCTGCAATGTTTGAGGGAAGAGCAGGCTAAGTGAGGGATCAGGAGTGATGATGTCTGCAATTTGTAAGCAAAGGAATTACTTAGTCAATTTACTTCCAGTAAATTACAGTCAAAGTGACAAGACAAAGTTTCAATTAGCATTAGTTTCTAAAGTTATAGCCAAGTCTTATCTCTAAAACGAGCCCACCCTGACTGTGGGCTGAAGCAGCAACAGGTTGTGTTTCTGTCCCACAACTGGGCACATGCCTGTGGCAGTAGAAGCAGAGGCAGTTTGTTCTTCAATCTACGGTGAGAGTGAAAATAACTATGACTAGCAGTTGTACCTGTAAACCATCTCAGTACTTAATAGAGCAGACACAAAGTGGAATTTTGCATGCTATGCATTCAATGTGGTGTACATTTATTTATTTTACATTCAATATAACTAACATTAGCTAAAAACAGCTTACCTCTATTTGATCTCACTTCTCTGGGTGTTCTCCATTGCCATGGCCAATATCGTTTCCAAAAAGACTGGGCACAGCAGATGTCTTCAGCAATTTCTTGATACTTCCTCCCATCAACTCTGACTCTATGTCCCTGTTGTAGTCATCTGCTGCAAAATGCAAAGAGCATACCCGAAGATTTCCGAGTACTGATGTTGGTGCGTTCTCATCATATTTGGGGCTTTTTAATCACTTGAAGCCATTCTTTGCACCATTCAACATCTCTTGGTAATTGGTGGTAGTTTACGCTTACTTCCTCCTCTTTCTTCGTTCTGTAGTTGTTGCATCCAAACATGATACAACAAGAAGACATATTTGTTGTCAATAAATCTAATCCAATTCGTCGTTTTTCAGTTTTCCGATCTAAGAGTTAAGATTTTAAGATGCCTTTCTTTGTACACAGAGCCACAAAAAACGCTCACCTCCATAATCTGGGCGGTCTTTGGGAGGATTTGGGGTTTGGGCGTCATAGATGTTTGCGCGCAATGCATCTTGTACATGGAGACACTGTCGGCATGGGTCTGCGACCAGGAAAACGTGAATTTCTCTGTCAGTATAGCATGTGCTGTGGAATTTTTGCTTCAATTGGCTATATATATTGTGCTCAACACTGACTGGACATCCACATAAAAACCAGCAAAGTCTCCCTTTAAGAGTCACAGTTCACTAGTGGAGCTAGTTTATTCATGAATTTCTTAAAAAGACCTGACAAGGAATCCAGGTGCTTGATTACTTTGTATGGCTTTAATAGAAAGTGTAATTTCAACATTAGGGGCCTCAAGATTCTGAAGGAAGTCATTTCTGCCATGTCTGACGAAGACTTGGATTAACAGAGAGAACAATAAAGTCTTAAAAATACATTGATGGCTGTTGGGTTAGAAATAAGCATCAGAATGAGAATCATCTTTATTTGGCCAAGTATGCTTACACATACAAGGAATTTTTCTCCGATTCAGTGGTTCTCAATGTACTTACACAGAGCATGGTGGTGGAATCCTTAATTTGAGGAATCAACCCCACCACCACCATTTTCTCCCCAATTGCACTTGGTCAATTACCCTATTTTCCAAGCCGTCCCAGTCACTGCTCCACCCCCTCTGCCAATCTGGGTATGACTGCAGACTACAACATGCTTCCTCCCGCCACCCGCTTCTTTTCAACTGATAAGGAGGAGTTTCGCCAGAGGGGACGTAGTGCATGGAGGCTCATGCTATTCCCCCCAGTTCCCCCTCCTCCCTGAACAGGCACCCAGACTAACCAGGGAAGGCGCGAGTGCAGCGACCAGGACACATACCCACATCCAGCTTCCCACCCGCAGACACGCCAAATTGTGTCTGTAGGGACGCCGAACCAAACCGGAGGTAACACAGGGATTCGAACTGGCGATCCCCATGTTGGTAGGCAACCGAATAGACTGCTACGCTACCTGGATGGCCCAGGAATCAATTTGAGGAATCAAGAGGTAGCCTGTTGTTTCAGTTGATGGGCTAATAGTCTGCTCGACTTGTCACCATATTCATAATCATTACGGTGGTAGTATAATAGAAAACATTGTGTCCATTGTTGTTATAACGGTTAAATCTGCCTGCAAACTGAGTCACCGCTTCAGCAATCTCAGGGTTGGATTGATTGCATTTTGTCAGTCTGTCATCAAGATTTTAGTTGGTAGCTCTTGCAACTTGGCCTTACAGCTTTTATTGGAATATGCTGAATAGGAACTTATTTGCCCATGCAGATATGTTTTGAAGAGGCAGAATCATTTTAATTGATAGCAATAAAGTAATCAATTGTGGACGAGATAAAGGATGCATCATCAGACAACAGTAGGGAATTAAACCTCCAGGGTGATGAAAAACAGAGCTGGTCCAAATATTTTATGTTTAGACTTAGGGGAGTATGATTCAAAATGACAACCGAATGATATTCAGAGGCGGTCACTTTAGGGATAAGAGAACTATCAACAAAAAAAAGTTAACGCGGGAATATGACTGGTGTACATGTGGACAAAAAGGAGATTCCTTAGCTTGTGGGTTATAAAATCTCCTGGGATCAACAAAACCATTCTAGAGCATAAGTTCTGAAATTGATTTGGACATGGAGGACTGGGTCAGAGTTCGGGGATTCAAGCGGTCTAAAGCGGGATCAGTGACACAGTTCAGATCACCACCCAATATCAAAAGGTGAGTGTTTAAGAAAGGGAGGGTACCAAACAATTATCTGTGAAATCTGGGTTGTCAAAATTCGAAGCGTATATATTCACCAAGAATACAGGTTTGTGGCATACAATGCCTGCAACAATCAAATAGCTGCCATTCTTATTGGCTATAATCTTAGAGGCAGTAAATTGGACAGTTCTATTAACCAAAATTGCTACGCCTCTAGGTTTAGAATTGAAATTCAAGTGAAAAACATCACCCACCCATGGACACCCGAGTCTGATTTGATCTCTAGAATAGAATAGATTAGAATACACGGTCATTTGCACATATACTATACAATGAAATTCACTCTCTCTGTGTGTGAGAATGTATATGGATCCACAGGTGTGGCAGCAATCACTTCAGGGTGTCAGGTTAGGACACTATTTTTGTGTTCAGGTGAGAGTGTGGAAAAAGGAGATGCAGAGTCCAGGTCCAGCATTTAGGCTCTTTGTCTATCTCAGAGGGGAGCTTATCTAAATTTGTGGTCCCAAAGAGACATCTCTGTTATTGGCCGACTTTTTCTCACAAAAATGGAGTGCATTTCAAGATTCATTTACCAAGCTTACTCGACGCCACTCCCCAAAAATGCAATGACCGCAATAAACCAGGTCAACTTTAATTATATTTGGAAAAGAAAAACACATTATATTAGAAAAGGGATTATGGTTAAAGATTACCAGCAACCTTGTTGCATATGTTCTGGACATGCCCTGATCGACACACATTTTGGTCAGCAATATTTAAATCTTTAAGTGAAATTTTCAGTACAACCATTGATCCGCATCCTTTAATTGCCATACTTGGTGTGAGACCGGACGACTGTGACTGGCCATCTAACAAATATAAATTGGTGGCCTTTACTACATTACTAGCTCGGCGCCTAATACTCTTAAACTGGAAGAGCTCAAGACCCCCATCCCATGTCAGATGGATCAGGAATATTATGTTTTATCTTAAGTTGGAAAAGATAAAATTTACCTTAAGGGGTAACAGGGACAAGTTCAAGAAAGTCTGGATGTAATTTCTGACTTGCTTTGACACTATAACCAGTATAAAAGACTGGGATTTTTTTTGTCTTCGATTTAGTTGTGTGTAATTTCATTATTTTGTTAATCTGTATTTCTCCTTGAGGATCTGGGAATGTCGGGGGGGGATTATTGTGTTAAATTAATCAATATGTGACTTGTATATATTAAAATTGTAAATGCCAATAAATATATATGTTTGGAGTCAGTGGTGTGCTCAGTCCTCTCTGTAGTTAAGTAATATATTTGTTGGGTGCTCTTTGGTCCAAGGTTAGTAGTTTCAGATAAGAAAAAGAGAACAAATCTCTCTGACCAAGGCACTCCGTGTAATTAAAAATGTCTTTATTGAAACTTAGACATATCCAAAAAGGACCTAAAAATGCCCACGCGTAGCGGCTTGGGCCTTCTTCACGGCATAGGGGTTGGAATTGAAGAAATTGGAGGCAGAGACGGCTATTAAAATGCGACAGCTAGAGGTGCAGTACGAGCATAAAGTGTCCAGGCATCAGGCTGCGGTGTTGGCAGACGAATTCACTCTCCCACATAAAAACATCTTTGTGCCGCATAATATTTCCTTCCCCTGTGGCAGCAACTCACGAAATGCTAACTTGCAAGTTGCTGAAGCTTCACGTGTTGGTACCCCTCCAAAACCTAAAGTGGAGAAACGGTGTTTTTTCTGCCATATGCCTGGACATTTGGTTGCCCATTGTGAAGCCTTAAAATGTGAGCGGCAGAACCGCAGTCGGCGGGCGGCCATGTCCCAGGTGAGAGGGAATAGGGAGGACCTAAACCAGCCCCAGAAGCAGGAGGTGAGAATTGCACACCTCGAGTCTGCCGTCGCTGACCTCACATGCCAGTGCCATGCAATGCGGGTTGAGGCGGAGGAGCTTCGTTTGGAGCTGGTGAATCAAAGGAGGAAAGATATGGAGCAGCTGAGGTTTGTCCGTGTAGAACTTAAAGAAGCCCAGAAGTCTCAGCGGGAGATGAAGCTGCTGCTTGACATGTACCGCTCAGCACCCAAGGAGCAGAGGGAAAATGTCCAGCTCATGGCGGCTGAGAAGACCGAGGCAGAGGAGCTGAGGCAGAGGCTGAAGGACCTGGACGAGGGGGAGCGAAGAGAAGGCGAGAAGATGTCTGACTAAGAAGCCCTGAGGAAGATTCGTTCAGTAGAGGAGCAGGTCGACATCCTCAACAAGAAGCTTTCAATAGCGGAACAACAGGAAGATGCTTTGCCCAGGCAGAGGGATGTGACAGGCCAGGATTTTGAGGACATGCAGGAGCAAAACATCCGCCTGATGCAGCAGCTCGGGGAGAAGAACGAAGCCAACTTGAAACGGAGTGAAGAGGATTACCCTTTTGAATGCCAACCTAGGGTTGGTATTTATGGGAGGGTGTGTTACGACCCCAGTGTCGTGTATTGCAGCTACCCTCTTGTAGACAAACCTAGGGTTTGTTTTTATGGGAGGGGGTGTTACGGCCCTAGTGCCGTGTGTCTAATTTTCCCTCTCCAGGTAATGCCCCGCCTCCAGTGGAACTGTTGATTGAGCCCAGGTGACCCCAATTGTTCATCAACTGGGTATATAACTTGGAGAGAGACACCCAACAGTGCCAATGGGCCATTGTTGGCAGCTAGAGTGAGAGAGACGGCCAGTGGGCCATTGTTGTCAACCAGAGAGCAAGCTCTTGTGTCTATACTCCTTGAAAAGGAGGGTGAAACCTATTAGTGTTCTTGTTTCTTTCAGTTTGGTTGGATCTGAGTTTGTTTGCCCTGAAGAAGGCCCAAGCCGCTACGTGTGGGCATTTTTAGGTCCTTTTTGGATATGTCTAAGTTTCAATAACGACATTTTTAATTACACGGAGTGCCTTGGTCAGAGAGATTTGTTCTCTTTTTCTCATCTGCCAATAAATATATCTTCCAAAAAAAAAAAGATTATGAGGAAGGAGGGCTAAAAGCCATTGACATTGAATGTATTAATGGTACTATCACAATAAATTGGTAAGATCCTTTGTGAAAAATGAAAACAGCTTATGGTTCCATATCCCAAGCCAAATTTTTATGAAGCTTGGAGGTATCAACCTTGTTCTTAGATGTGATTGACCTTAAAAAAAAAAACCAAAAAAAACGCCCTATCAAATTATCCATGTTTCATCAACAGATATTACTGTAGTCCCCATACCACCCACCCCCTTGTGGAATTGCAGGTATGTAGTATTTAGAAATAAATTTTTATTTTATAAAAACTGGCTGGAGAAAGAAATATGGTCTGTAATGCACTTAATGGAAAATACAGGAAACGTTATATCTTATGAGAATTTTTGTTAAAATTTTTATTTAAATGACCGAAAACAATATGATACTGTTATCAAAACAATCCCACACTCTATAATAGTGATGTCTTATAACGTGTATCAAAGTAATGTAGATCCGCACCTTCCTAAACTTTTGGTGAATGGACATGATCTCATCGGTCTAAAATTGCCTAACACCACACTCCAAAGAGTCTTTGTCAAAAGAATTATATCCATTTTCATCAAACAGAAACTCAATTTTACAATATTTCTCCAAAGATGAAGCTGAAAAATTGAGAAAATTGTTTAAGTTTCCAATTGCACCAAAAGTAAAGGAAGTGCATTTTAAAATCTCAGTGGAATATATCCTTCAGGAGAATTTTTAAGACATTGATTTGGTTTAGACCAGGGGTGGGTAATCTTATCCAGAAAGGGCCAGTGTGGGCGAAAGTTACCCATCTGTGTCCCCTAATCAAGTTCCTCAGCAAAGACTCTACTGGTTGATTTGTGGGATCAGGTATGTAAATGCTTGGTTGGAACAAAAACCTTCACACACACTGGCCCTTTCTGGATAAGATTGCCCACCCCGGTTTAGTCTGTAACAACTGCTCACTTTGCAATGAACACATTGAAACAACAGAACATGTGTTTTATGAATGTCAGTTTGCGGGTGTCTTTTGGGAAGATCTGCATTACTGGTTGTTTCCTAAATTTGACAATTTCTCTGAACTAAAAAAAAGAGGATGTGATTTTTGGTATGCTTGTGAAAGATGGAACACATGATTTGGCAATTAACACACTTATTATTCTTGGAAAGTTCTTTTTACATAAGAACAGATTCCTGAAAACGCAGCCAAACTTCTACATATTGCACAGGGAACTGTCATTATTTCTCATCACTGAGGTTAATGGAGAAGAAGAATGCTATGGAACTCTCTGTCCTGACAGAAGAACATGAACTTGCAGAAAACCCCTAGCACTCCCCTCTTTTCCATTTAGTTAATTTTATTTTCTTCATTTTCTTTACCTCCATTTCCCCCCTCTTTCTTTTGTTTTATGTTTGATATGTGTAGATTTTAAACGTTTCAATAAAAAAAACTATCTCAAAGGGGGGGTCGATACATAAAAAGGTGTGTTTCAATAAAAAAAAAATCTATCTCAAGGGGAGTCAATACATAAAACGGTGTGTGTGCGCAGTTCTGTAACAATAGACACAACAATACAGGCTGATTAGTAATGGAAATTCTAGCATAGAAAGCAACAGCAAACTAGACAGGCATCTACACAGATAGCAGCTAGCATGCAGAGCGAAGGGCTAATACACAGTTAACAGTTAGCATGCAGAGCTAAAGGCTAATAATGACAGTGTAATAGGCTAGCAATTAGCGATTAGCAAACACTGAATTCAAACTGTACAATATATGAACGACAGTCACTGTAACAGTCACTAAACAATGGACATTCAGTGTATAAGGTTATAAACAATAGAAAATTAGCGACCGCAATGCACAGAAACAGTAGCTAGGAGAATGCAGTAAAACAACTCTCATAGACTATTACAAACTAGCGGCTAGCTCCGAATCATGTCTCGTAAACACACAGAAATAACTAACCCTGCAGAATACGATCATGGCTAAATATAAATTCTAACAGTGTGTAACAGAAACATGAAAGATTATTAAACTCACATTACATGGACGCATACGTTAAATGAAATGTGCATTGGACGTCACCATGATCCGAAGTAAGCGAGGTCTTGCTGTCATCTGCATGTCTCACTCACTGTTGTGTTAGTGGGCACAGCTCAGATTCACAGAGCATCATCAGGCAAGGAGATACAGGGAAAACACACACACAGAGGCACAGCCATTTTTATAGCCACCCCCAAATTTGGTGTGCAAATTTGACATCATGGAAACCTTTATGTCCTGGTAGCATCCTGGGGTAGAGCGGGCAGTCTGATGAGCCGTGCTACTGAGCGAGTGTAGGTCCGGTCCTTCACTTGGGACGACCGCAGTCCTCATTCGGCCATCTGCCCCAGGTATGACAGTCTTCGCTGTTCACACTTGCCAGAGAGCCCTTGGAGTCTGCTGATCCACGATGAGGACTAGCCAACATTGATGTCGGTTTTCTCTGTATTTAATTTCTGCCGTGATTGCAAGGTGGGCAGGAAGTGCCATATGAAGTGCCTCCAAAAATGATCGGCCAGGACTTGAGTATGTCTCCACCACTTGCAGCTGAGCAGTTCTGATTTGGGGTAGACCACTTGTGGTAGGGAGCAGTCCGGCTGCCCCATTGGCAAGGAGTTGGGTGTGACAGGATCTGGGTCTGCAATGTCAGTAAAGGCATATAACCCAAAAGCCTGGAGTTGAGGATACTATCCACCTACAACACCAAGGCCGGTCTGACAGGATGCGGAAATGGGGCAGGCTAAGCTAACCGTTAGCCCATGCAGACCAGCAGTTTCAATAAAACTGAGGGCGGTCTGGCAGCGGCCTCGACTGGCGTTGACTATGTTTTTGGTGTCGTTCTGTGGAGTGCAAGGAGGTGTGTCGAGGGTGTCTGGCTGGGAGAGCTGGCGTTGGATTGGCTGGGGGAACCTGGTCTGCTGCCTCCGGTGGCCTGGATTAGGAGCTTTGTGACTGGGTGAGAGGGGGCTAGAAGTACTGGGTGCATAACTTCCTTGCTCAAACTGTTACACCTGCGGAGTCTTCCTCCTACTTGGATCAGGTCAGAAGACTCATCATACTCAGGAGCAAGGGGGAGCAATCTGCTATTGGCTGGCATGGCCTTTCCTGATTTGATTAGCACAAATGTAGGTTTTCCGGCTGGTGCCTTTGGCCAGTGGTTGGCAGCTGAAGAAAGTGTGGCCCTTCACTCCAGTGATTATTCCCAGCGAGATGAGTCAGTGTCTTCCCTCTTGTGATATCGTCAGCAGGATTAGTTGTAGAGTCGATATAGCGCCCGGCTGCAGGGTCCAATAGCTCTTGTATCTCTGCAACTCTGGTTGTCTTCTCCTCAAGCCTTCAGACTGCCTATGCATCTTGCTTCAACCTGGTGATGAGCTGCTCACTCCGATAAGGCAGGGTATCCAACTGCCACAGTCTCTCCACATGGCTAAAGAGCTCAGCTTCTGGAGTGGTACAAAAGGTGAAAAGGCCCTGCTGCGGAGTTAGCCGGTGGTGCAGGAATCTTGACAGGCCTTGTAGAGTCCACCTAAGTCTGGTGTGCACAGCTGCAGGTCCACCAGGGGGGGCTAGGTGTACTGGCACCACTGGAGTGATAAGATGTGGGTGATCCGACCCGATGAGCAGTAATTGCCGTGCCTCCTTGATGCTCGGCAGTGGCAGATCCTTAAGATGACGGTGCCTCTCCTGCAGCGCTTTGACTGGGTACGTATGGCAGGTAAGGCTGAGTTCCTTTGTAGTGAAAGCTCTGTGGCTCTGGAAAGAATTGCCAGGCTGTGATGCAAGAGCTACAGAAAATTATACTGTGGCTCCATGGATGATATGAACCTCTTGCCGGACAGTGTGGAGTGCCAGGTCTTCAGCTTCCCCATGAAGGCTCAAGCGATCAGCAGCTTCGCATAGGACTATGGTGCACTCTGAACCATCATCCAATATAGCATAGGTTTCAAGTACCTTGTTGCTGCTCTGAAGGTTAATAGAACTCAGCTTGATTGGCACCTGACTGTTGCTTGTCGGCCGATCTTGGTACAGCGCCTCCAAGATAGAACTTACCGAGCAAGTGCTTTCTTCAGCCGCTTTGGGCTTACCAGATGCTATGGCATTTTGGCTGGTATTGACCTTATGAAGAACCTCAAGGTGCTTTCGTTCACACCGTTTGCACTTGGTCTTGAGGGTACACTTTGCCGCTTGGTGTTCAAGGCCGCATCTCCAGCACCTCTTGTTCCTCTTGATCCACTCTGTCTTCTGCGCCTTTGACAAGAGTTTGAAGTTGCTACACTATTCATGTAGTGCTGCACAGATTCACAGAAGGGCCGCACAGATTCACAGAAGGGACAGTACTTCTTTGGCTTTTCCTGTGTTGCATCCACTGCAGATACAGTCATGACTTTCTCTGACTTTTCCTTCTGCTCACTACCATGGAGAACAGTAGTAGTCTTCGTAGACTTGTACCCAGTTCGCCAGTCTCTGTGTGGAGCTTGCTTCTCTTTATCTGAGTTACTACAGTACCGGTCTCCATTCACCTGTACACGTACCTCATACTGCAGCCAATCAGCCAGGTCAAGCAGCGTTGAAATAGGAGTGTGGATGGGATTCACAAATCTCTGGAAATTGGTTCTTCGGTCGTGTGGCAACTTAGCTAAGAGGTGAGATACATGTGAGCCACACTTCAACTCTGTCCAGCCCTGGTCTCCCAACTGGTGCAGCATGCCCACTGGTGCACAGACTTGGAGGGCAAATGACTTGAAGGCTCTGATGTCACCACTCTTGATGTTGGGTCCATCCATCAGATTGGAGATCCGCTTTAAGGCCAGATGTTGAGGTTGACCGTACATTTCATTGACTGCTCTCATGGTGTCACTGAATGGGAATAGCCCGTTGCTGTACGAATCAACAATAAGCAGTGCTTCTTCACATTTCAGGTGATCTGTCAATATCTGAAACTTGAAGCACTCTGGGGCATCAGGTGGGAGTATGTTGTCTAATGCAAGCTTAAATTTTGCAAACTCACGTGGATCCTCATGTACAAAGTTGGGGGTCGTTGGCTTAGGTCCACAATGGGTGTCTCACTGTGGGTGTCTGCTGAATAGGGCTGGAGCCTGAGGCCGTCAAACTGGATGCAGGTGATCATGTGGGTAACAGTACTGATCATCATGCCCATAATAGCAGCCACATAAGCATGATGATAGTGATCCTCAGGGCGGCTTCTACGAACAACAGGATGATTTCTGCCATCTTTCCAATAGTAGCAATCATCATGATGGGCTCTCAAACTAGGCCGTCGATAAAACGCAGCATGGTGACTGTGGCTGTCACCATGGGGAGAATAGGCATCATCGAGGCAGAGGGCAAACCGTGTCATAAGGATGATGGTATGAAGCACCATGTGGAGGCGGGTAGCCATTGTCAGGCTGGCAGTAGGCAGCCCCATGCTGAGAGTGGTATCTGTCATCACGCAGGTGGAGACTGTCATGGCAACGATAGGCATCATCAGGATGAGAACGATACCTGCCGTCTAGCTGACTTAATGTAGCATCATGAAAGGGGCGGTAGCTATTGACAGAATGATGGTGAACAGCTCCAGGTGGAGGGCAGTCTCTTGCCTTCTGGGTGATGCAGCTGCAACCGCTCCAATGTACTTGAGCCTTGAGGCGGAGGGGACTATCTACTCTCTGGTGTTTGTGGAGGGAAGTCTTTGTAAAAGGGGGATGACTCAGCTGAAGTTGCTGGTGAATGTGCTGCACGCTGACCTGACAGCCCTGCTCCCTTTAGACTGTCACTGAGCTCCGTAATTGGATCACGCTGGCTGCCTTGTGGGTGTAGAGACTCATCACTGAATGACACCTGTGGAGTACTTTCACACTGACATAGGTCCTGATGACCACTATATGGTGTCAGCTTACTGGGCGCAGGTGTGAATAACATCTCCTCATGGTGTCTGGGCCGTGATCTGGCATACTGGGAAGGCTAGTACAGGAGAGCTAGAGATCAAGTCTGTAAGGTGTTGCACATCTCATCGCAGTTGGTCACTCCCTTCTCTGATTCTATGTACATCTGAGAATATCAGAGGAAGTAGTCTGTCTGTCCTGTTCATCAACAAGAATGCAGTGCCTAATAGCATAACTGACCTCATAGTCCTGAAGATATAATGGCAGGTAGCAACATCTGCATGGGCAGTCCACATCTTGTTCCAGGACTCTCTCATCTGGCCCGAACATCTTGGGCTGATGTGGTTTCTTGGATTCGGCTCGAAGGACCAAAAATTGTGTGTGAGAATGTATATGGATCCACAGGTGTGGCAGCAATCACTTCAGGGTGTTGGGTTAGGACACTACTTTTGTGTTCGGGTGAGAGTGTGGAAAAAGGAGATGCAGAGTCCAGGTCCAGAGTTTAGGCTCTTTATCTATCTCAAAGGGGGTCGATACATAAAAGGGTGTATGTGTGTGGTTCTGTAACAATAAGACAACAATACAGACTGATTAGTAATGGAAATTCTAGCATAGACAGCAACAGCATAGACAGCAACGGCAAACATATGCTAGACATGGGCATCTACACAGATAGCAGCTAGCATGCAGCGCGAAGGGCTAATACACCGTTAACAGTTAGCATGCAGAGCTAAAGGCTAATAATGACAAGAGTAACAGGCTAGCAATTAGCAAACACTGAATAAACATTCAAACTACAATATATGAATGACAGTCACTGTAACAGTCACTAAACAATGAGCATTCAGTGTACAAGGGTATAAACAACAGAAAATTAGCAACCGCAATTCACAGAAACAGTAGCTAGCAGAATGCAGTATATTGCAAGCTAGTGGCTAGCTCCGAATCATGTCACGTAAACGGATGGAAATTACAACTAACTCTGCGGAATACGATCGTGGAAGGGCGTCCGGGTGGCATGGCGGTCTATTCTGTTGTCTACCAACACAGGGATCAACGGTTTGAATCCCTGCGTTACCTCCAACTTGGTCGGGCGTCCCTATAGACACAATTGGCCGTGTCTGCGGGTGGGAAGCCAGATGTGGGTATGTGTCGTGGTCGCTGCATTAGCACCTCCTCTGGTCGATCGGGGCGCCTGTTTGGGGGGGAGGGGGGATAGCATGATCCTCCCACATGCTATGTCTCCCTGGCGAAACTCCTCACTGTCAGGTGAAAAGAAGGGACTGGCGACTCCACATTTATGGGAGGAGGCATGTGGTAGTCTGCCACCCTCCCCGGCTCGGCAAAAGGGGTGGTACAGCGACCAGGACGGCTCGAAAGAGTGGGGTCCTTGGCCATGTACAACCAGGGAGAAGAAAAAAAAAAAAAGGGGGGGGGGTCCCAAAAAAAAAAAGACTACGATCGTGGCTAAATACAAACACTAACAGTGTTTAACAGAAACATGAAAGAATATTAATCTCACATTACATGGATACACGTTAAACGAAATGTCCATTGGACAACACCATGATCCAAGGTAAGTGAGGTCTTGCCATCATCTGGATGTCTCACTCACTGTTGTGTTAGTGGGCACAGTTCACATGCAAAGAGCATCATCAGGCAAGGCGATACGGGGAAAAACACACACACACAGGCATAGCCATTTTTATACTGCATTTAACCCATCCTAACTGTGTAGCTAGGAGCAGTGGGCAGCCGCCGTGCAGCACCCAGGGACCAACTCCAGTTATTTCTTCATATTGCCTTGGTCATGGGCACAGACAGCAGTATCAACCCCAACATACATGTCTTTTTTCTCTTCTTTTTTTTTTTGAGGGTGGGAGGAAACCGTATCCCCAGAGGAAACCCACGCAGACACGGGACACAGGGAGAACATGCAAACTCCACACAGAAAGGATCTCGGATGGCCTGGGGTTCGAACCCAGGCACTTCTTGCTGTGAGGCAACAGTGCTAGCCACTGGGCCATCATGCCCCCCCCCATCACATAAATGTGTTTCCTATAAGATACTATGTCAGTATTTAAACGTTTGAGACGAGAGCATATCTTTGGCCGTTTAACCAGACCGTTCATACATTCCTGCTCAAGAACTCGATACAAGATCCACTGTCCAGATTTTGTGAATTAGTGTTGGTCATTAAAGCTGTCACTTGAATAGGAAATGAAAGAAGGGAAAAGCAAGCGACTGAGTCCCCTTAAAAAAGGGAAAGAAGGTAAGGGAAAATGTGGAATAGTACAAATAAAAAAATGAATACAGAAACATAACCCAACACCAAGAGCCCACCCAAACCCTCCCCACACCTGCACATCAAGTGTCTCCATACCCAAACGATAGGAACAGCAGTACAGACTCCGACAGGAGCAATCCTTCTGAGTGGTGCTTTCGACTAAGTAGCTAAATCTGAAAGGTAAATCCCTGCAGAGCAGTGAACTTTAAATGTTAAGTGTAAGGCACAAGAAACTAACAGTGTGAATCAGTACAGCAACTACTGAAAAGACAAGCGATATAATATAGTAACCTAAAGGCACCATGACCTATAAATCGGTAATAAGGCAAGAAAATAAAATTTAAAAAAAAAAAAAACAAGGGTGTTCAACCTACCAAAGGCAAGATTGAGATAGCATGGACATGTGTGGAGGAGATGCTGGGTATATTGGGAGAAGGATGCTGAATATGGAGCTGCCAGGGAAGAGGAAAAGAGGAAGGCCAAAGAGGAGGTTTATGGATGTGGTGAGGGAGGACATGCAGGTGGCTGGTGTGACAGAGGAAGACGCAGAGGACAGGAAGAAATGGAAACGGATGATCCGTTGTGGTGACCCCTAATGGGAGCAGCCGAAAGTACTAGTAGTAGTTAAACCTACCAAAGAAAGGTCTATTTCACAATAAAATAATCAAGTTGTTGTGATCCTAAATAAAACATTAGCTTAATGGAACTGATGCTGTGTAAAAAGCGTGAAACATTTAGGCACAAGTAGCCTAAAATTGATGTAGTTAATACAATATGAAAATAACTCCCCATAATACCAAATATGATTAAAAAAAAAGATAAATAGTACAAATAATATTGAAAACCAGGAAAAATACTGACTGAGGTATCTTAACCTGTTTTATAGCAAAACAGCATTATTAACATAAGCAAAACATCAGGTGTAACAGGAACATTGACGTAAAGGATGTAAAGCCCTGGCCCATTTGTTCCAAGGGACAGGTAATAAACTATATCAATACAGTAAACAAGTTGGTTTAAGCCAGGGCTGCCCACTACGTCGATCGCGATCGACCAGTAGATCGCGAAGGCAGTGCTGGTAGATCTCCATGACATTCCAAAAACCCTTTTTTTTAAGACATTAGCCTATCATCTGTCCTCCATTTGGCATTTGCCTTTTGATTGACGTAAAGGACGGCCAGTCTGCTGTTGCCTAAAACCAAAGATTCTAGAGCGGAACCTAAAACTTTGTTACATTAGGTTACCATAACAACCAGAGCCCTTCTCTAATGTGCCTTGCAGTTCACATGCCCACAACGTGAGCTAATGCAGAACTGCATCGAGCTAGCTAGTTCAACTCTCTAAAAAAAACTCTACTAAAAAGTGAAACAAAACAAAAATGAGTGGGGGAGCCGGACCTAGCAAGAAACAAAAAACACCATTTCCATGTGGAATGGGAGGAGGACTCTTTTTTTTTTACCATGTCTTATTCCAAATGCGTTTGTCTCATCTGTCAGTCTAGCATTGCTATCCCAAAAAAAGGAAATGTGGAGAGGCACTTTCGAACTGTTCATAAAAACTATGACAATGACTGAAAAGCGAGCTGAGAAAGAGAAAGGTGAGGGAACTAAAATCGCAGTTAATCGCCCAGCAGTCACTTTTCCCGCAGCTGCATTCAAAGGCAAAGGCAGCCACCGAAGCATCTTTACGGGTGAGTCACTCCATCATTAAGCATAAGAAGGCCTTCCAAGATGGAGAGATGATGAAAGAGGCCTTCCTTGAGGCAGCAGATTCGTTGTTTCGGGACTTTAAAAACAAATCAGAAATAATATCTTCAATCAAAGCTCTCCAGTTATCAAGAAATTCCGTCACAAGGCGCTGTGAAGTGATGGGCGATGATTTGACACAGCAGCTTTGGAGGGACATCGTGGACTGCGAGTGTTTCTCGCTACAATTGGACGAGTCTATGGACATAAGTGATACGGCCCAATTGTGCATTTTCATTCGGATGGTGTTTCAAGATATGACCGCAAAAGAGGAGCTGTTAACAATACTACCCATGAAGGAACACACGCGGGGAGAGGACATTTTTCAGATCTTCAAAAACTTTGTGGATAAAATCCAGCTCCCAGTGTGTAAACTGGTGTCAATCACCACGGACGGTGCGCCTGCTATGGTGGGCCGCTCGAATGGATTTATTGCCAAGTGCAGGGAGGACGATGCTTTCCTGGACTTCCTTAATTACCATTGCATAATACACCAACAAGCATTATGCACAAAAATGCTAAACATGAAAGAGGTCATGGATGTGGCAACCAAACCCGCCTGTTCTACTCGAGCGAGGTCTCTTCAAAGACGGTTGTTTGGTACACATTTGGAAGAGGCTGACTGTAACTACTCTGACCTCTTGCTACACACTGACGTGAGATGGCTTAGTAGAGGGAGATTCTTGCAGAGATTTCGAGAGCTCTGTCCGGAGATTAAGGAGTTTCTCCTTATCACTAAACATGCGGAACACAAGCAACTTAATGACAATCAGTGGCTGCTAGACTTGGCGTTTTTAACCGATTTAACCAACATGTTGAACGAGCTTAATTTAGAGCTGCAAGGAAGACAAAAGCGTGGTAAACATGATCAGCTCAGTTAACGCTTTCAAACGGAAAATGCAACTTCTGTCCTCAAAGTTGCAGCGCTGTGATTTGGGAAACTTGCGAAACCTCGCAGCAGAGCTGGAGAAGCAAGGGAGGGCGTGTGCACAACTTGACAGTGCATGCTACACAGAGCAGATTGAAAATGTCCGGTCAGACTTTGACAAACGGCTTCAAGACTTTGCTTTGCTCGAGCCAATCGCTACATTTATGTGCTGCCCATTTGGGGAAGATACAGAGGTGGATTCTCTCGCCTCAAAAATGGCAACACTGTTTCAGCTGAACTCGTCTGCAGTGGAGGATGAGATGCTGACAGTACAGGCTGACATTCAGCTTAAGTCCAGGGCGCATGGAGAGTTTTGGAACTTACTTACAGAGGACAAGTACCCAAACATGAGGAAATGCGCAACCTCCTTGACGGCATTATTCGGCTCTACTTATGTGTGTGTGTCAGCCTTTTCTCACATGAAGATTATCAAGTCCAAATACCGTTCCACCATGACAGATGATCATTTGGAGGACTGCTTGAGGCTGGCTACCAGCAGCTACTGTCCGAACTATGCAACCCTGTCTGACTCCCTCCAGTGCAGGTCATCCTCAGAGTAGAGAGGTAGAGATCACAAATCTATTTAACAATTTAACACAGCTGTAAAGGTTCATGCAGTGATGCAATTTCAACATAGTGTAGTAGCAAATGCTTGGTGTGATTATTGCCTGTGTAAGGTTCAATATAAATGCAAATCCATTGCAATACTGTATATGTAACACAACATGTATATAAATACACACACTGCATATAAATGTTCACATATATGTAAAACATGTATTGAGTATTTATATTATTATTATTTTTAATATGAGTAGATCATTTTGACCTGGTCATTTTAAAAGTAGCTCACGAGTCAAAAAATTGTGTACACCCCTGGTTTAAGTGAAATAAGTAATAAGAGAAAAATACAATGCCAACTGTATCTGTTCTGTTCTCATAAACAGCCAATGCCCTGGTGAGAATGGAAAAAACAAAGCATTCTCTAAAACCATTGCACCTTATCACCTCTTATTTCACCTGTATAAGTCAATCCTTGTGTATATATCTGAAGATTGTTGTGTTAATATTCTATGTTAAGTACACAGAGAGCCATGAAACCGGAGTCAAATTCCATGTATGTACAAACCTACATGGCCAAATACACATAATTCTGATCTTATGGTATGCTATGTTGATTAACTCACCAGGAGATGTGGATCAAACTTGAAAGATATGGTGCTGAAACTAGCATCACAAAAAGTAAACATGCAGTGTCTTTACTTGGTTATAATCCTGATGAATGTCTTAGCCTCCTCTTGCAACATGAAGTCCCGTTGCACATCTCCATAGGTGATGCGCAACTGGGCTGGGTGAAGAAGACCGAGCCCGACTCCCTCGATATCATGTAACTGACAACAGAAATCTTTGAAGGCAGCACAGGTCAATGCCGTCTTGGCAGTGTGGTTCAGAAAGTCAGAGATGGTCATGTTTCGTAACTTTATCCATTGTAGTTCTCTCGCCTTCCTGAGGATATCGGCGCAATACATTTAACAGTGCAGCTTCACCACTATAGCGTGGGGGTAGCCACCAGGTTTCGGTTTAGGCATCAGAGCATGGTGAGCTCTGTCCAAAAGCAGCTCTTTCTTGACTGTGAAAGCTTCCAGAAGGTTAGACACGCTGGCAGTGGATGAGGCAGGTCTGGATGTTCTGATGGTGAGCTCTGGACTCCAAATCCTCACATTTGTTTTCCAACTTGATTCTTTAGACAAATGTTCCGCTTTGGTTTGAAGAGTAACAATGTAATCAGTGCAGGCAGACAGAGACTGCTCCATTTCTGTTACAGTGCCCTCTTGTCCCATGAAATCTGACTGCATAGTGGATATGCTGCCAGACAATTCCGTTTTCAGAACAAGCAGTTCAGTCTTAATAAATGAGATTATCGCCCAAAGCTGCTTGAAGCTCAGCTTTAAATATTGCTGCAACATCATCGTGAAGAGTAGAGATAAGTTCAGTTTTGAGTACAGTAATATCTGTCGTGAAAGGCAGCATGCCGCTTAGCCTCTGGCAGTGGAACAGCGCAACTATGGGGTGGGGAGGCACCGTGCACTGCAGGCCACAGGTGTGACTGAAGGATGGTTCCTCCTTTATTAACCTTAGGTAGCATTTTAGTGATCAAAATCAAAGTAACTATGTTAAATGAGTGTTATATAAAACTTATAAGTGCATAATGGTGTTAAGAAAAATAGACTGCAGGAGCTCCCTAATGTGCGACTTATGCCATGTATCTCTGAGCTAGAAGTGTCGAAAGCCACTCTTGAATCAAAGGCATATGACAACCCACTTGGGAATTACCAAATAGCATTCAAAAGACTCTGAGAGCACAAGGAAAAAGATTATCTGGTCTGATGAGACAAAAATTTAACTCTTTGGGCAATGCTCCAAGCACTTCGTCTGACGAACACCAGGCACTGCTTATCACCTGGCTAATACCATCCCTACGGTGAAACATGGTGGTGGCAACGTCATACTATGGGGGTGCTTCTCAGCAGCAGGGACAGGGAGACTGGTCAGAAGTGAGGGAAGGATGAATGCAGCCAATTACAGAGATGTCCTTGATGACAACCTGCTCCAGAGTGCACCTGACAGACTGAGCCGACGGTTCGCCTTTCAGCACAACAATGACCTGAAGCATACAGCCAAGGCAACGCTGGACTGGCTTCTGGACAAGTCTCTGACTTTCCTTGAGTGGCACAACCAAAGCCCAGATTTAAACCCTATAGAACATCTGTGGAGAGACCTCAAGATGGCAGTTGAGATGCTTCCCAACCACTCTGACGGAGCTTGAGAATCTGCCAGGTAGAATGGAATAAACTGCAAAAATACAGGTGTGCAACACTTGTAGAGACTTACCCAAGACGATTCAAAGCTGTAATTGCTGCTAAAGAGGCCTATACAAAGTACTGAATTAAGGGTCTGAATACTTACATGAATGACAGATTTCAGTTTTTGATTTTTAATAAATTTGCTAAAATTTCTAAAAACATGTTTTCACTTTGTCATTATAGGTTACTGAGTGTAGATTGATGGGCAAAAATGTTAAGCTTTCTCCATTTAAACTGAAATCCACAACACGATAAAGTGTGCAAAAAGTGAAGGAGTCTGAATACTTTCTGGAGCCACTGTAGGTCCAGACTACCATATTAAGTAATAATAATTATGGTTTGAAACAGTGCCTTGTAAAAACGGGTGCATGGAGCCTTTGCTTAAAGTTCACTTAACTTGCTGTTTTCCCGGGCCCCCTACAAGCTGCGGGCTCAGGCGCAACAGCACCACCTGCACCCTTGGAAATTCCACCCCTGTACTGACAGTGCCTGCTGTCAGTTTGAACTGAGCTTTTGTTTCAATGAACAAATGAATGGATTCCTCTAGAACACACAAGAACACAATGTGTAGAAAAGGCAAAGCCATACTGAAATGAGTTTTTGTGCTACCCAGATCACACAGTGGCTATGAAAACATATTTGCCCTCTTTACAATTTTGGTGCCAAAAAACATTTTCAAAATCAACTGTTTTCCTTTCCTGTATCTCTGATTTTTGTCACACACACACACATCTACTCTTAAGCTTATCTCATGATTTAATATTGTACATCTTTCTTTTTTACATAATTTACCTTATTTTCTCATTGATTGACTACTTTCCACCACAGCTTTTTTTTTCAGTTCGATTCCATAATTCAATCCAGAAGTTACTTCATCTGTATTTGCAAATATTCTATTTCTTTTCCTTTTGGATTTGCGATTAAGTATTTTTATAGACCACTTCTTTTAAGTCACCTTCCCAAATTAACAAATTGTTTTTCTTGTGTAATTTTATTACAGTAGTTTATCTTGTGGTTTCATTACCATGTAAAACAAACTGACATCAAAAGGAGAGAATTTACTTTTTCATGATCGCTTTTTATAGCCATTGTACATAGTCATACAATTAAGCACAGGTTAGATGGTTAAAGGCCACATAAACATACACCAATCAGCCAAAACATTGAAACCACTGACAGGTAAGTGAATGGCTTTATTTTCTTTTTCATTGCAATGGCACCTGTCAAGGGGTGGGATATATTAGGCAGCAAGTGAACAGTCAGTTCTCGAAGATGATGTGTTAGAAGCAGGAAAAATTAGCAAGCGTAAGGATCTGAGCGACTTTGACAAGCGCCAAATTATGATGGCTAGATGACTAGGTCGGAGCATCTCCAAAACGGCAGGTCTTATGAGGTGTTCCCAATATGCAGTGGTCAGTACCTACCAAAAGTGGTCCAAGGAAGGACAACTGGTGAACGGGTGACAGCATCATGGGCACCCAAGGCTCTTTGAAGCATGTGGGGAGTGAAGGCTAACCCATCTGGTCCGATCCCTCAGAAGAGCTACTGCAGCTCGAATTGCTGAAAAAGTTAATGCCGGCTATGATAGACAGGTGTCAGGACACAGTGTATCGCACCCTACTGCGTATGGGGCTGCGTAGCCACAGACCGGTCAGAGTGCCCGTGATGACCATTTCATGGCAACGGATTCCTTGATGGCAGTAGCCTCTTTCAGCAGGATAATGCGCCCATTTTTACAGTGTGCCAGTCCATGCCTCGACGGGTCAGAGCTGTTTTGGTGGCACGAGGGGCACCTAAATATTAGGCAAGTGGTTTTAATGTTTTGGCTGATCAGTGTATATGTGAAAAGTGTTAAAATATTTGCTTTTTTGGCCAATCTTTTGTTTGTATGGACATCAATGCTGCCCACACCCAACATATACACCCACACCCACAGATATCAGGTTCCTTTGTTAGGGTTCATGCAACACACCAACTAGCACTGTGAAACTGCAAGTTATCTAGCTTACAGGTACAGGGGGCCCTGCCCCTTGTGTTTGACTGGCCACTGTTCACTGCTCTTTTTTTTTTAAAGATGTGCCAACACCCTGAACAACATCAACATTAATATAGACCACTACTCTTCCAATATGCCAAAAGAGAGGTGAGATTGAGATGGTTTGGACATGGGAGAGAGATGATAGGTATATTGGGAGAAGGCTGCTGAGGATGGAGCTGCGAGGCAACAGGAAAAGGGGAAGGCCAAAGAGGAGATGTATGGATGTGGAGGAAATGCAGGGGGCTGGTGTGACAGAGGAAGATGCAGAGGACAGGAAGAGATGGAAATGGATGTTCCTCTGTGGCAACCCCTAATGTGAGCAGCCAAAAGCAGAAGAAGAAGAAGAAGAAGAAGGACTTCTAATATGCACAAAGCTAAAAGGCTCTTTCTTATGTAAACACATTATGGATCAACGTCAGATGTTAACGCAAATCCCACGGACACATACCTTCTTAAATAAATTACAATAAGTTTCATGACACATTCTCTTCCTTCGCAAAGTTCTCTCTGGGACAACCATGCAGAAGTGTCAGCCCTGTCATTCCAAAGATAGTATCTGACTACCAACTGTAGACCGGGAAGGCAACACAAAGAAGAAGAAAAAAAAAAGAAAACCTGGATGTCACACATCACTACAAAAGAAGTCTAAATTTGTGAGGAGTTAACGGCATTCATGAACATGTACTTAAAATGAACTGAGCCTGTCTGTCAATTTGTGATACTAGCTTCATGCCAGCAGCTAACAGCAGCTTGAACTTACCACTAAATCCCAGTTGTTGAGCTCTAACAGAGTGATTGCCTCCGCAATGTTGTCAATTCCAGTGCAAGCCTGTGAGGAAAGCAACAAAAAGGGGAAAATGAAAGAGTTATAAAAAATGAAAAAGAGGTCAAATACACTTATCCTCCTTCTAAAATAGTCATGCAAAAGTAGTAATAGACCTTGTCCACTGCACAAAACTGGTACTTTTGACCCTTGCAAAGCAGGGCAATTTAGGTCCTTAATATTTTCATGGTATCACAAGGATTTCAGCATTTAAACCTTGGTAAATTGAAGATTTGTTGGTCATTCATCATATTTATTAAAAAACTAAACATGGCAGAGAGTATTACATGAAAAAAAATGTTTAAATCAAGTAATAAAGAAAGTCCAAACAACTGGCACAGCTCAGATACCATATATCAACAAACTGCTGAAACCCTGATAGTTTGCATTTGTCCCTCTAAAAATAACTTTACCCACCACATGGCTAACTTGTCTGTTCCTAGCTCATACAATCCCAGATCAGCTTAGTGTTATAAAAAAACAGTATGAGAAATTACTGTTTCAAATGTATTTTAATTCCATTTTCTTAACTATTAGACTTCTGCTAAATGAGTAGACTCTCCTGTTACTGCATAAGACAATTACTTTATTTCAATCAAAATCAATGCCATTTCGCAAATATTAGGAGGTACTTTTGGTGAATGTCAACATCAGTTTTAATAATTTGCTTGATTCCAGGTTTCTCATTGTATCTGATCTCATGTGTCTAAAGCGTACTCACACTGACTCACAACACATTCAAAAGGTAGAATTTACAAAGACTAATAGCTTGTCCTATAAGAGTTTGTTAGGAGAACCTTAACATCTGAGTGTATGGAAAAGCTTAAATCTTGGCAAACAGATGAATTCAAATGTGCAAAAGTAAGACTCAGATCATTTCAAACAGAGCATAAAGTCAGCAATAAGAAGTGTTGTGCCAACTTTATTAACTGAGCAGAAACCCCTAAAGAAGAAGTTTGGCAAGCACAGATGAGTGTGTGAAGGGACATTTTAAGGCAAGTCTATTTGTTCTCGTTGCAAAAAATCTTGCAATGCCCTTTAGAAAAAGAGCTGATACTGGAGCAAATATATCACCAGGAGGCAGCTGCAAGGTTTGCTAAATTGGGAAATATGTAGCCTAAAGACAAAAAATTCTTAGTTGGGAATGACTTTGGAATAACCTCAACCAATGGTTAGATTTAGACCATGCATATCATTGCTTAGGACTATCCTCTGTTCAGTGTTCATGAATACCCTGTGAGCAATATAGGTTTTGTTCAAGGATGCTACACTTGGCAGCATAGCAAAGGGTTTAAATACCTGGTAGCCACAACTGAGAACTATCAAATATAATAAATTATTTTACGACTGGTATAATTTCTTTCCCTTCCTGTTCATCAAATTGGTTTCAACCATAAAGGTGAGCAGCTCAGGAAAGATGTACGAAGTACTAAAATGTACTGAAGCAAGGGACTGACAAGTGTGAGCAGACATAGGCCAGCAAATAGAAGAGAGTCAGCACCCTGTGCTTATGGCCCCATACTCAGCAAATGATTTAGGCTATTAAGTAGAATTCACTTTGCCATTGAAATTATGTGGATGAGACATATAGACCAACAGCATGAGTGTTCAACTCATAGGAGTAGCCAAGAATTAACAGCAATGCGGGGTATGTCCTGTGGAAGCTACATGCAATGGGTTTGTAGCAACTCCCACTGCATGTTTCCTAACAAGCAGAGATTTGTTTTGAGGGATGACAGCAGGCAACAAAGTCAGCTTTCGAATAACCTCAAATGAGCAGCCAGTGGTTCTGGCTGAAAGGTTAAAATGACAGTTGGGACTCAAAGTACAGGAATCTAATGTCATAAGGCATCTGTGACAGGAGGTGTTAACCCCCAGTGTCCACTCCATTGTCATCCACTCTTTTTCTAACACCCAGTTTGGGTTTCTACAGAGACACTCACTAATGGCGCAAGAAACATTTACACGATGGCTTGTAAATGATTAAAGCAGTGACCAATATGGGCTTAAAAGCTTTCCCAGCAAACATGTAGCCGTTGTTTATCGTGTGCCACCTTGCCCTTAAGACCTTTGTATAGCTCCGTAGAGCGCTGACGCCGAATTGGTCGCCATCGAAAAATAACGAACTATATGCTTTTCGCTATCGAACATATTTCTTTCACCAGGCCTAATCAATTTTGTACTGTTGGGCCTCCCTCACTACACAACTAAAATGTGTTTGCTTTAAAATTACAGCCCCTGACACCTTAAACTTGCAGTTAACCAAAACTCTGCCCATGTCTGGCTTTTGCCATGACTTGTAAACAACAGCAAACCGGCTAATGCTTGCTAGATTATTCACCGGCAATCAGGTTAGCTTGTCAAAAGCCGGGTAGCCTTGAGAGGTTAGCTTTCAAACTTCGGACCGATTCACAGTCCTAGCTAAATTAACAGCTCAAATAACAAGCCAGTGAGGAGGTATAAATATTATTTTCCAAGTACACATTGTATAGTAAGGTTATACTATGTGAGTGTGTGTTGTGCCTTTCAGTGCTGCTAGCACGACAGCTAGGTTAATTAGCGTGCTAAGTGACTGGACGGTGTGTGAACTCGAAACATGAAATAAGGTTACTTGAACAAAATGACATTTAACTACAATATTAAACTATCGAAGGTGAACTCAGCATAGCAAACAAAATATTAGAAATTTAAATACGTAACGCTTTCTAAACTGACAGCTTCATGATATGTCATCTAGTTCGTGACCCAACAGCTAACAACAACATGCTCTTTCAGTGTTAGCGAGCTGTCCATTAGCTAACTCGCTAGCTAAAGAAAGCGAAACTCAGTCTAAGGTCCGCTGTTTACAGTTCGAATGATCTAATGGACACTGTTGACACGCTTACCAATTCAACAGTAACATATTAAATAGCTCAATTTGTGCACTAGCTACTGAAAATGAGGGACAGAGAGAGAGACACACCTGAAAATCAGCCAAAATCATTTCTCTATCCATGCTGCTATCGCCGCTATCGGAGGCCATGGCAATGACTGGCCAAATGCAACTCTTCGCCTGGCTTTTTGCCTCAGAGGGTGACTTAATATTAAGAAAATACTTTGCTCGGACGTGAAGACGTGTGAGAATTTAACAAATTGAAAATGTAAACTCTATCGGGCTCAGCAATCTTGAGAAAATTACAGTAGTTTGAAGTAGAGGATCCACTTATCGCCTATCATTATTCTCAGGTATCCCATCGCTTTACGACTTGACGTAAAGTGACTGAAAGGGTGACTGTTGTTAAACTTAAGCGTTAAATTGATTAGGACTGTGCGGTTGCCTTTTCTGTATCGAAGTTGTTCTTGTTATCACATATTAAAAACCGATAGATATTCAAATCTCACGGGTCATTGTGACAAAAGTATTCTATCACAAGATATTGACTATTATGGAACTGTCTAGAGGCAAGAATTTGGTCTCGGCATTTACACATGTTGGTCGATGTCGTCAGCAAGGATCTGTATAAAATGTGATCTAATCCCGGTTGCTGGGAGGCAGTCAGGGAAGATTCTTAATGAAAACAGCTTCAGTTGTGAGAGGCATCTCTAAACTCATTTCGGACGCCAGAGGGCAGTATTATGATAACGAACCTAACGGTAGAGGTTAGCGATAATAAACCTCGGGGTGAAATAAAACCCTTGGTAATCGAAATTTGAATAGCTTTAAGTGTCACAGTCATTGTGGATTATTGAGAGTGAGCTCATATTAAAATATCAATTCGCGGGTGTTACATGGAGTTCACTGGCAATGTTGCATTGAAATCATACTGACTCCCTCGTCCCGCCCATTTTTCTAATTCTTGTCCAATCACCGGAACTCTGTGTTCCTGGTGACTCTTTCAAATTTATTCAATATCAGCCCTAAACTGCAATGTCAACGCCAAATAGCCCATATCCTGCAGTCCAGTACCTACTCTTCAAAAGAACGACCTCCTGCCATGTTAGAGAGGATATTTTGGGCGCACATAAGTCGTCTCTGTGCACATAGGGCAGAGTCTGAAAGAAAAGGCATGGACATCTTTATAACACTTGTCTAATGGTCGCGGAATATCATCAACTCGGTGGGACTATTTCCTTGACTAAAAAAAACAAACATGATGTATTAAATATGGAGGATCACTGTGACTCGACCGCTGCGACATCATTAAACAGAAGATGACTTGGCAGTCACATCATTTGGTTTGAATGGTTCATCGAGATGCTTCTCAACCGGCTGTCATTTTGACGCATTTCGGTGAGACAACGGTGTAGCGACATAAAGCGCTACATTTTGCACACCATTTTTTTTTTGAATTGAGCGGGAAATGGGGCGTAAATATAATCGCATCTTTTTTATAACGTGTCGTGTACACATTTTTTTTTTTGGTCAAGAATAGGAACTAATGCAATTTTCTTTCCAGATCACAGATCAGCTACAAATCGTTGAAAGGATGTTCACCTTTATGTGGATGATCAAGACGCACATGGAAGAAGACGGCTGGTGTTATGGGGGGGATTGTGTCTTCTAGCTTCATTTAACGTGAGTTTTGCAAAATCCCCAACCTTTACTATGGAACACATAACCCATACAATGTTTGGTAACGGGATGACGAATGCTAAAGCTGCCGTAAATTCATTACATTTCAGATCAGGCATGAAGTCGACGCCCGTTTCAAGAAGCAGCATCGGTTTTTATCGGCCAAGTGAGTTTCTACATACAGTAAATACATGGAAAATACACAATACGACACACACTGAGCAGGCATGAGAGGTAGATGCTGTTAGGAGATAAGATGTTTCCTATGGATGAGAAAGGCTGCAAAGAGAAAATTAGAGAAACCGAGAAAAAAAATATTCAAATGCTATGTTGTAGCTACAGTATTGATGATATTAGCCGAGTACCCTGGCAGGCCTAATATTCACCTAGAATATGAACAGGACTAGTAAATGTGAATAACAGATGGTTTGTAATGTAGTATACTGGTTAGATTTGTCCACACGTATTCAAACGACACACAGTTGGTGCAGGTTGACTTATGAACAGTTGACGAGGAAGAAATGAACCTGAACTTGCTTGATATCAGCAGGCTGAAATTAGTGACACAACGAAATAAACACACACATTCATGGATCACTTTCATTAAAGTGAACATGGAGTTCAAGGGTCAGATCCTTGAATTACATCTGTCGAAAGGATTCCCATGTTCATCGTATTAGACGTGTTTGAGAATAACTGGGTTGGGGGGGGGAGACGACGGAGGAAACAGAAATATTTAGCTGTAATTGTTTTATAGGTACACTTTGCATTCCAAATAAAATTTTTGGCTTTTCTAAAATAAATGTGGGCAAAGCCAAATTTCACTGGATCTGCTTACTGTAATTCAGTAACAACAAGCAGCAGTTTGTTTGTAGTCAACACGAGTGTAATTATGTGTATTATAATTATGTTAGTGTTACACGGCTGGACAGCGTCCTTTGCACTGTTACAGCTGCCTTACACTGATCACTCATTTGTATCCTAACAGATGACACATTCTAACACTTAAATGATAAATTGCTGAATTACAGACCTCAAGTACCTCAGATATGGGTTACTGTAAATGTTTATGCTGTCATGAAAGTTAAAGGCCTGGTATTTTGCTACACAGGTCATTTGGCTGCATTTGATCAGTCACTTCCCAATGTGAGATATATATATCTCACTGGCTACATTTTGAAATGGCTTGTAAGACTTGTTGCCTGTGCACCTTATGGCATAATACCAGTCCTTTAATTTAATTTTGGATTTATGTGCATACATTTTTAATGCATTTGATATAACTTTGGATTTATATGCATATACATTTATATGTATTTAATGTAATTTTTGTAATTATATGCATTTCATATAACTTTGGGTTTATATGCAAAATGTCCAAAACTAAAAACTATGTTAAGGCCTTTGCACAAACTCGTAAGACTTATGAGACTCACCTTTATAGCCTATCCAGAGAAGAAAAGAAAAAAGAGCATGCACTTAGTGTAACATTTTAGAAATGTGTTTGAATGAGGTTTGGGTACAGTGGGCTACCCTCGACCACTATAGCTCAGCCCTCTACAGACATATGAACTTCTGTTGGTGTTTCTTAACAGAGTAGGTGGGGCCTGTTCTTCATTTCACTTCTTAGTGGCTATCGGCCCCTCAGTGAAATGTACATAGGCTCATGTAGGCACAAGACTTCTACAACTTTGTAACCTAGCTTCCAACTCGTCCTCCTCTTTGTCTTGCTCTCGCCCATGAGAATGGCTGAGTCTTCACTAACTGACAAGCTCTGCAATGCCTCTGCGAGAGGAGACCTAGCCCGAGTACTGTTTTATCTGCAAAATGGAGCAAATGTTAATGGATGCAATACGTATGGCAGGACTTCCCTGCAGGTAAGTGTAAGCAATGTTTTCTTAGAATAATGTATGTCAAAATGGAGTGAAAATAAGTTTGCTGACAGTTAACCGGTGGACACTGTTAAACTATGAGCATGCAGTGTGTAGTGAAAATCGAAGCATGTGTGTAGTAAAATAAACATTGAAAAAACAGTTTCTTTTTGTGTGTATGTAAGACAGATTACTCAATAGTATTGTTTATATTTTATCTTTAAATATCCAATATGCTAGTTTTTATCATGCTTTGTAATCAAACAAACTATATTAATCAGAGAAATTTGTTGAGAGACTTGCATGGGTGGTCAGAGACAGAAACAGGCGCTGCATCACAAAACAACTGCTACAACAGCAATTCATAACAAATTTATTATCAGGGCCAGCATATCATACAATAATTAAATTGCATTGATTCATGCAGAAAATAACTTCCTTCTTTAGTCTATATAAAGAGTATTTGCAGGGTGGAGATTTATTGCTGGTGGAAACTTCATATGAAATGTTATACATTACATTACATTATACATAATTGTAAACTGAAATATAACATAATTGCTAACTAATTTGCTAACTAAGCACATGATCTTGTTTTTAGTTAGCAAATTGTATGTTAGATCATATGTATGTAAAGATTAATTTCATTGTAAATTCGGTACCAAACAAGGACGAGTTGTGTGTTATTTGTGATGAAGAAGCAGCTGGTTTGGTGGTGAGTGTAAAAGGGAAACGTTTGCCTCTGCTGGAGCAGCATGCTGTGACTTTAGGAAAAAACAAAATGGCGGATCATAAATGCTTCAATGTCCTGGTGGACTGTGTCAAATAATACACTCTTCTGCTGCACTCAGCTTTGACTCTCAGCTCAAGTTCTTCACAACGGGGTTACTTTGAACTGAACAAAGAATAGTTTTGTTTCAGTGGGTTGGTCGATGTAAAGACACCAGGACAAAAACACCACTTTTTAAAGTAGAAATTAATAAGAAAATCAGAAAAGTCCCCAGAAGAGTGTGTACCTATCTCACAGTATTGGATACCTATTAACTAAACAAGTCCATTTGCTTGTTATTATAACACTAACATCATCGTCATCATCATCATCATTATTATCATCATCGTCATCATCATCATCATCATTATTATTATTATTATTATTATTATTATCATTCAACACTTATTGCATGTCTGTCCATGCTGAGGTTTCTCCCATTTTTTCCTGATAAAGTTTTTGCCCATTTAGGTCGAGGGTCTAATGATGGGGGTTGTGGTATGTTGTCTAATGTTGTATATTACAATGACTGTAAAGCCGTTAGGGACTACCTTGTGGTTCGGAGCTATGCAAATCAACTTGATTTACTCTGGATTTCCTTGGCTGGCCTGAGTGCTGAGGGCCATTGGGCCTTGCCCTCCAGCCCTGTGCCACACAGATGAAGCCGTAGAGTAACCAGCTGTCCTCTGAAGGATCTCCTCTCTCTCTCCTCCATCCCTCTCTCGCTCTCCTCCCTCTCTCCTCCGTCCCTCCTCCGTGTCTCTCCTCCGTCCTCAGGTGGTGAAACTGGGCAGCCCCGCTGTCGCCGAGGCTTTGCTTCATGCGGGAGCCGACCCGAACGTGCGTGACCCCGCCCTAAGCCTCACCGTCACTCACGACGCCGCGCGAGACGGCTTTGCGGACATGGTGCGCGTGCTGCTGGACCACGGGGCGGACGTGAATCTCGAGGACGACGGCGGGAACCTGCCGCTGCACGTGGCCGCTCGAGAGGGGCACGACGATGTAGTCGGGATGTTGATCGGACGG
The DNA here is from genome assembly GCF_029633865.1 of Lampris incognitus. NCBI lineage: Eukaryota > Metazoa > Chordata > Actinopteri > Lampriformes > Lampridae > Lampris > Lampris incognitus. The sequence goes on along the minus strand of NC_079213.1, from coordinate 85,582,184 downwards.
ACTACAAACCCCGGCAGGCCCAACGCCCACGGACACACCCCCTACGACCTGGCCCGTAGCTACGGCAGGACGGCCGCGACGCAGCGCATCGCTCAGTATATGGACTTTTAGGTCGACCGGCCAAACGGGGAGCGATGACAAAGAGAATTCACCTGATGTGTGGACTCTGTTTGAGGGGGGGAAAGAAAAGAAACATCATTTTACTTGTTTGGTTTCTGTGTTTGTTTTTACAAATGTTGGCGTTTATAACTTCGCAGGTGAACTAGTTAATACTTATTTACTAATAACTAGCTATAATTCCCATATATCTATCTATCTAGCTACCTACCTATCTATCTATCTATCTATCTATCCTTACTATAATATGCAGGCCCTGGTAATTAATTTGTTATGAAACCCAAAAAAAATCTTTGTAGATGGATAGAAAGATATCAACATTTTATTTTCAAAAAGAATCGTTTTTCAAAATTCGCATTTACATGATAATAATTATATCCTGTCAAATCGGAAAATTATTTATAAGACAGAAGCTGATCAGTCGGGCGTGTCTTCTGTCGTTTTAGGGCTGTGTGAGAAATTAAACACACACACACACACACACACACACACACACACACACACACACACACACACACACACACACACACACACACACACACACACACACACACACACACACACACACACACACACACACACAAATATTCCCTTGAATCTTTCTGGCCTGGTTCCCCAACACGTTCAGAGGATCATAACATGGACTAACGAAGCCTGTTTAGTTTGCGAAGTGTTTCCTCGTGTAAGACGCTCAAAACGAGCCGTCTAACCGCTAAGTGCGTTTTAGTAAAGAAAAAAAACCCACCCTGCCATGTTTCTAACTTAGGACTTCAAGCTTTATTTGGTTGTTCTATAGATAATTCATATGCTCAATTTATGCATATACTTTATGTATAAAGCTGCTGGCTACTATTTTGTCCCTGTCCCGTATCTGTCATGTGATATAGACCTGCACGTTTGAGCACTTTTAGAGTTACTTTTTGCACTTTAATTCTGCTCCATGTTGCAGGCTATGTTCCTAACATCTGGTTGTAGTGATGCCCACTTTAACCGGTAACATGTGAAAATTGAGACAATATTAAAATTTAAAAAACAAAAAAGGCAAGGTAAGACCATTTTTATTCTTCTCTGTAAGGAAAATAAACCGAGCAGCAACAAGCAGATGAAGGGAAAAAACGCAACTTTGCGGAGTTGCTGCAAGCGACAAAAAAAACACGTAATGGTATTTTTTTAATGTCGTTTTCCGCCTTTATTTGATAGTGATGGTCAAGGGAGAGGCAGGGGGGGATGACATGCACTGAGGGGCGCGGGCCGGATTCGAACCGAGGCCGCTGCGGTGTGTCTTATGTGTGGCACCGTCCAACCAGATGTGCCACCGAGGCGCCCCCGTTATCGCAATTCTTAACAAGCTATACCAAGCCTGTGTGATTTGGACAAGGAATGCGTTCATTAAGGATGATGTCTTTTAGTAGTAGTGGTAGTAGTAGTTGTAGTAGCAGTAGTAATAGTAGTAGTAGGCCTTCTGCAGACAGAGGACACCAGAATTCAGCATTGTCAGCTAAAATGTAAAATAAAGTAGCCTCTTAATCAAATATCTGATTCAACCAATATGTTAATAAGCAAAATGCAGCGTATGAATTGCTGATCTGTCTGTCGTCTGCTGATAAGACAGACACGTGTCAGATTCAATTTGAATCGAGGAAACCACCCACAGCTTTCATAGCCTGTTGATTTCGCTACAAGCCTTCCACTTCAGCACAATACCATTTCCGTTAACAGTCAGAAAAAATAACAGGTAACAAAAACGACCTCTTCTAGGAACCTGTGTGTTTTTACAAATAGAAAACACAGAAAGTTTGGAGTGCATCGAAAGTGAAAGTATAACCATAGCCAGCTCATTTCACATGTGCGGGAGGTGCGCGCCCCCGTTAAAGTGACAAAGCCGCCGTTTTTTCCGAAAAGAATGAAACTTTCAATATGTTGCGTTAAGTTCACTTGTTTGTTTGGTGGATGGCTGATCTCGCTCACTTATCAAACGATGGTTACTTGCGTATATTTTGTCTCATAGCCAGCATGCTTGTGGAAAGCCACGTCCGTCTGCATAATGGCGCATTACAGGATGAACGTGGATACACTTACGCAGCTGACATGGAGTGTGTTTTCTTATCTTTTAATAACGCAGTGGGTCCATGTGACAGTAAGAAGGGCCGATATGTTCTCACGCTGCACGCAAAACGATGTCACTCAACTGAATGTGCCTGTTCAGTTGATCACTAGCCTACAAGGGAGGTATTCCATATGTTTATTATGTGTATGCATTTCACTGCGTCTAAATATTACAACCAAGTTAGGTTTGGGATGGCACCCTGATACAAATGGGCCTAATTAGTGATTGTGTCTTTCTAATCCACATGTTGAATTGGGAAATAATTTCACACATGGAGGTTGACCTTATTTATACAGGGCCAAGATTTCATTTGAGTCTCGGTTGTAGGTAGGGTGGTGGTGTGTTAGCCACCGCGCGTCCCACCGCTGTTTCACTATAACGCGTTAACCGGGTGGCGCACGTGCTCCGCTTTATTTTCTCACCCTCGGCGCAAAACTGTCTCGCTGGTTTAAAGAGCACGGGCTGGCCTACGGACTGTATGTTCCTGTCTATAGCTCTAGTCCCGTTATAAGGGTTTCGTTTTGAAAACGTGTTTTGTTCGGCGGTGTTTTCTCTGGGATTTTCACAACATCAGGGGGTCCAAAAGTCCGTGACTCGACAGCAAAGCCGGAACAGGTCACGTTGTTAAAAAGGCCGTACACAATTAGGCTAGCATGGCGTCACGACGACAAATTCATACAAGTCTGTTGTTGCAATTAATGGCTAGATTACTGAACTGATAGTCCATAAAAAGTTTTGTAACTTTAACCCATGCAGATGCCCTCTGATTTCCGAGCATGAGCCCAAGAAGACATGGGATACCTACAGTAAAATGGCTGAAGCTCCTGAAGACTTTTGCATAATTTATCCAATTGCAAAGAAAACGGATTCGCAGAAGCACAAAACACAGTTTGCATTGAATCTCCACCTAAAACAGAAATCGTTATTGAATCTGTGACTCGGTGGAGCTACTGTCATGACCCAGTTCCTTCTTCAAATGTCACCATACAGCCATGTACCAAAATACCAGTATTTTACATTGTTTTGACTCCATTTGGACACTTATATGACCACTTAGTGCCAAATTATGTTATGGGCCTTCTGAAGTGTGCAAGGCAATATTTTTGTACCTTTCATCTCCATGTGAGGAAGTTATAGGAAAAGGAGCAGTTTCATAAAATAATCAAACCAAGCAAAAGCTTCGTCAATAACAGCTGAAGACTGTGGAGGAGAGAAGGGGACAGAACACTGAACAAAAGCCTTTAACCTACCTTTTTACTAAGGCCTATAGTCTGTAGCCTTTTGATCTTTCTTTTAATCTTTCTTTTTATCTGGTGTAAAGCGTCCTTGGGTTCCTTGTTGTTTTTGTTGTTGTTGATTATCATTCCAGAGTCATTTTTCATAGTTTAGTTTTGACTTTTGAGGAAGCAACTGTTCTGAGGTTCTAAGGTTATAGGCCAAATCTTCTTCAATGACACATAATTAAAAGGCTCTATGTCAAATAAGCCTAACTCAAAAATACCACAATAATTGGTCAATCACAATGTGGAGAAGTGGAAGCCCTCCCACTGATAAGCATGTCTCTCAATCATTTCACTGTTGCTTCAATTTAATTAAGACTAATGAAACTATATAATGATTGTTAAGAGACCATGCAGGGTTACAAAATGGATTGTCTTTATACTAACATATATTTAGGTAGATTTTAAGACCCTAATTCCTCCTTTTTTTGGGACAAAAATTATACAATTTCACAAACAAGTCTGAATCACAGCTGATGTGAGTATATGTGGGTGTCTGTATGTTGGCCTCCATACTATGGCAGTAGATGTCTTTCTAACGTGGGAGTTTGTATTAAATCCGTTATGTGAACCTTCAATTTTCTCTATTCACATCACACTGTGCAGAGGAATCATTTAAGACAACTGCTACTCTTGTAAGGTCATTGGCCTACTACTACTATGTACACTATTAGCATATTACATCAACTATCTTAATTCTTATTTTTGCTATTGTTATTACTCTCGTTGTTGTTGTAATTGTAGTTATAGTTATAGTTGTTATTATAATCACCAGGATGTCCCAGATCCAGGTCTGAAAATCCATTTCATGTTTTGTTATTCTCCTGTGAAGTCCCTTGGTCGTCCACGAGCATAGCAACCGTGATGTTTATCATAGCAACCTTTCGAACTCAAATTGATAGCTAACAGTTTTGTTAACATCTCCGGCTGTTGATATAGTTTCATGGTTGGTAAAATATTGTGTGTTCTTACAATCGTAACGCTTTAATGATATTGTGTCCGTGTTGGGGTCATTCCGCCTCTCGTTAGCTTGAACAAAGTTGAATGGTTTTGGTGGCTTGCTTAGGTGAGACAGTCCCGAGGCCGGAGACGATGGAAAACCAGAGAGGAAGACAAGATACTGAACACCAAATGGGGCAGAGAGCGGCCTCATTCAAGGCTTTTATGCTGAAAAACAGCATGACAAGCGACCTTAACCTGTAAGTGGCGTGTGCGCGATGATTTTCTTATCAGCCTGGTGTTAACCTGACGCTAGCCGATTCCGCGTTAGCACAGCGTCAATAAGCCAGTTTCAATTACCGCAGAGGGAGAGTGGCTTGAATGTTGCTCACTAATGTTTCAACAACTTTTATTCTTACAGCTATGATCACCTCACGCGTTTGCTGACGAAGATTATGGACGAACGTCCACAAAATGCGGTTGATGTGTTTGAGGCTATGAGCCGTGATGTAAAGCGCACATCGCTTGAAGACAAACAGAGCACCTTGCGAGATGTGCCTTCGACTTCCGCTGCGCAGCTTTTGGCAGAACAGCAGCGGTTGCTTTTTTCTCGGGGGGAGGACGTGGAACAAGAGGATGAAATGGTATCAGCCAGTCACACCTATACACTCTCAGTTTTTACCAATGCGTCTAACAAATGTGCTGATGAGTGTGCCTTTCTGTCTGCTATCAGGTTTACACGCCTCTTCCTAATGTGAGTGAGATTGGCTTCTACCTGGAGCAGGCTGGGGTGGGCCTGGCCAGAGAGGAGATGCAGAGGATTTTCCTAGCATTAAAACAACTCGTGGGATCCCAGCCCCTGCAGCGCTGCAGGTTGTGGGGCAAGATTCTAGGAATAGAGTGTAATTATGTCATTGCAGAAGCCGAATACAGAGAAGGTTGGGATGAGGAAGAACAGGAGGCTGATGATGAAGAGAGAGAGGTGGAAACTCATGCTGGTGATGAGGAGGAGAACGAGGTGGAAAAAGTGGTATGCATCTACATTCTGATCTACCAGAATATTGAGCTTTTCCAGTTAAGGCTAAGAAATTCATATTCCATAAGCTTACTTTATTTACGGTATATAGTAAAAGTCCCTTATTGATGGATGTTTACAGTACAACAACAGATTCTCATTCTAGTCATTTTATGTTTGATAACCTCATTGTTTTCTAGATGGATCCACTCCCTTTGTCGACTTACAAGCCACCACCTTTGGTGCCTAAAGAACCCAGCCGCACTGGCGCGAACAAGTTTGTTTACTATGTGTGCAAAGAGCCTGGTCTTCCCTGGGTCAAGCTGCCCTCAGTCACTCCTGTACAGATCAACACTGCCCGCCGGATCCGAAAATTTTTCACTGGGCGACTAGATGCTCCAGTCAACAGCAACCCACCTTTCCCTGGCAATGAGGCCAACTACCTGAGAGCACAGATTTCCCGCATCTCTGCGGGCACACAGGTCAGTCCCCAGGGGTTCTTTCGGTTTGTGGAGAAAGAAGGTGAGGAGGAAGAGGAGGAGGAGGCACCATATCACAGTTATGAGGAGAATCTGGACTTTGAAAGCATCACAGTTCCTGAAATGGTCAAGTCTTTGACCTGGGTACACCATATTCAGCACATCCTGCAGCAGGTACACCTCTGGAAAGGGCAAGGGCAGGGATACTTTTAATTGTGCATGTGTGTTTGTATTTTGTGGGGGGTGTACATACCCACCATCTTCATAAAACTGGAATCATGGACTCCTTTAGGGCCGCTGTACTTGGGTAAACCTAGCAGTGAAGCCAGAGGAGGAAAAAGAGGAGGAGCCTGATGAGCCTGAGCAAGAGCTAGGGCCTCCCGTCCTCACTCCCATCTCTGAGGATGCAGGTCAGTTTTCACAGGACATTTTTACAAGGCGCCAGTGGGTGTTGGTTTGGTATCACTGACAATGCTGTTTAATATGTGTGCCTTTCAGGGATGTTCAACACCCCTCCCTGGACCTCCATGATGTCCTCCTCTCTCACCTCCCAGTATGCAGTGGCTATGCTGCGTTCAAACCTCTGGCCAGGAGCACATGCGTACACTTGTGGAAAGTGAGGATAATATTTGAATTTTTTTTTTTTTACGGAAATCTGTTCAATGGTCCATGTGATGAAGGCAGGGCTACAGTCTTGAGAGAATTAACTGTCTTTTTCTTTTCCCATCTAACCCTAGGAAGTTTGAGAATATATACATCGGCTGGGGGTTGAAGTATGCAGGGGAAGGATTTGCCCCAAATTTGCCCCCAGTGCCACAGAAAGAATACCCCAGTGGACCAGAAATTAGTGAGGCCCTGGACCCTACTCTGGAAGAGGAACAGGCACTCAGAGCAGCCTTGGAGGACCAGCAAGCTGCTGAAGATGACATGGAGGATACTGATGGAGAAAAGGAGGAGGACGATGATGACTGAGGAAGAACTTTGATAAGACAGCAGTGGTACATTAATGGGAACAGTGGATTCAAATATTGAAAATAGTTTTTGTTTTAAAATTAAACCTCTGAATTTTCAAAGATATGAAATAAATCACTCAACATGGTCTCTCAGTGAGATGAGGTAAATCTTAACTTTTTGAATAAGGTAATATCAGAAACAAAATCAACTTTATTGGCCAAGTGTGCCTATGCACATGAGGAATTTGACTCTGGTATACAGTTTCTGCGGTAGTGACCCCGGTAATGGATTCTCCTCGTGGTTTTCAATAAGGTCCTCAGGTATCACCAGTACTGTTGGTTTTCTGATCTGCTAAGGTAATTTGTTTCGTTCATTTACATTCACCTTTTCCAGTTATTCCAGACCGGTGTATGCAAAATAGGGAGAGAAATGTTGCATTCAAGGCAACTTGGAACTCGGTTAGCTCACCGATGTCATGCTTTTGCGCCATTTATATGGAAAAAGAAAGAAAAAAAAACATGGATGTTGGCAGATGTCTCCATCTCATTTGCAGCTTTTTTGAGAAACCTACCATTATCCACCCACCTAAGCTAGACATAAATTATACTTCACATATTGCTATAATGAATGCAAACCATAAATGATACTAACACATACTATATAATTACACATACAAACATACATTAAAATGTAAATAAACACATCCTTTTCTTACTATGAACTACCAATGCCGCCATTGTTTTGGTCCACTTTTTCTGCTGTGATGTCACCGGTGCTCAAGCCGGATAAACCGGAACTCTGAAATGATTCCCCAAGTTCAACGACCATTCAAGTTGTTTTGTTTTTTGTTTTTTGTTTTTCAAAAGTCAGATCTGGGTTTTTTTTTACTTGTTCTGGGTTGCCCTGAACGCAGCAAAGGGCCTTGTGATTGAGGCCATCTAGTTTTCAGTTTGTGTGTATTTTAATTGGGACACTAACTTGTTCAGACAGACACTCATTAACACAAGGTGACAGGAGCATCCTAATGTAGACCACCATGCACCCGAAATGTATTAATGATCATCACCACCTTGGGGTCTTTTTAATCAACTGATGAATGAACTTTGTCATCTATTTTAACATGTATGGATCAGGTCCAACATCAGATCAGGCTCCCACACTTTTTTGTCTGCGCCTGTTCCAACATACAAATAGACTGAAAGGTTCATTCAGGGTGAGGTCTCTGGCTTCACCACAGGCAGGCTATACCATCTTATATTACCGCCTACATCAGCCAGTCATTTGTATCTAAGTAGTAGGAAGTAGGAAGACTCGTTTGATGAGCATGCTGCCTGACAAGAGGGTGAACAATGGTGTTGAAGTTATTTGGGTAAGAAACTAAATTCTGCATTTTTTTTCACCAGTAATTCATAGCTCTAAGTGGGAGGACCTGCTTCCTAAATGATTTTACAAGTCTAGTTTCAGAGAACAGTGATTTACAATGCTGTTGAGGTCACATATTGAGTCATTTCAGAAAGTAATGCATCTGTGTGTTGTAAGCGAATGAATAATATGCATCACTGATGTTTACATTGGCAGTGCATAGTGCATTATAATTGTCAACGGTATTAAATTGTGTACTGTTTACTTTTGGTTAAAGTCATCACAGTGATATTGCCTTTGAGGGTAAAGGGCAAGGTATACAAATCAATGGTCAGGCCTGCCATGCTCTATGGTATGGAAGCAGTGACAACAACAGAGAGGCTTGACTCTACATTACAGGTAGCAGACATGAACATGCTGCGTTGGTCCTTGGGAATGACTAGAAAAGACCGGAAGAGAAATGAAGAAGTGAGAGCTACGTTCAAGATCAGAGGAATGGATGAGAAGTTGAGAGAGACAAGATTGCGATGGTTTGGACATGTACAGAGAGGAGGCATACACTATATAGGAAAGAAGGTACTGGACCCGGAAATACCTGGCAAAAGAAAAAGAGGAAGACCAAGGAAAAGATGGAGAGACCAGATAGAGGAGGGCGTGAGGAGGGTTGGACTGCGGGAGAGGGATGTGTCAGACAGAAAGCTATGGAGGACAAAAATCCAGTGTGGCAAGCCCTGAGAAACGGAACAAGCTGAAAGAGGAAGAAGAAGTGATGTTCCCATGTCCATTTTGCTTTACATGCAACTGTGACACTTAACACATTATAACTGGTGCCAACATGTTGCCTAATTCAAACTATGGCTGCTAAATACTTTATATTATTGCACTCTTACTTTTTATGAACCCTGTGTTTCTATTGCAGAGAATAGAAGACACAGTAAAAGGCAAAGCATCCAAAAATACTGTGGTTTATAAAGCGCTACAGAGCCATTTATGAAACCTGTGGAAAGACCCAGTGTTAAAGGCCTACAGGTTTGCGGGTCTACCAAAGATCCACACAGAAAAGATGTCAAAGATCTTCATGTAGGATATGTTTTGCTCCTGTTGAATGCCATATTTATATATCGCAGACATTACTTATCTAGACAATTGGCATCAATGGATTTTTGCATCTTTGTCCATCTATGTAATCATTAAATATACAACAAAATATGATGACATTATTTTCCCAGATGTGTGAGGCTGAGTGTGATAGATCCAGTAGCATGTAGGTCTTCAGGTCTGTCACAGATACTAACATGAACTATATTGGTCATTTGAACTATGTGACCTATTTGTTAGAAATCATAGATCTGCATCACATCTTGATTTTTTTTCAAACTTTGCCTTTTTGCATTCTTGTATTCAGAAGGCAGTTTACAGGAGGAAAAAAAGGCCTGGAAATAAGGTTGAGAAATATACTGACTGTCATTATAAATCCTGGATAAAATATGAGGTGCATGTTATATCGCGAATATAATCTTCATGAGAATCCCTGAAACAGTCTAACTACAACAGCATGCTTTCTTACTGTTTTATTTCACAATGAAGGAAACTTGTGGAAGCAGTTATAAATAAAGCATACCCAATTTTTTTTACATCTATAATTATAATTCAGTTTTCTGATATTGTGTAGTGCAAAATGTTGCATATGTCTAGCTCTCGTAAACAAACAGCAGAAACCTAATGAGTCAGAGGACATGAAATCCATAATGTGACTAAGGAACATTGTCCTTGCTCTTCTTCCAATCAGCTTTGACTGACAAACACATGCAAATATATGTGTGTTTTCATTTTTATTTTTAAATTCAAGAATTCACATGAGGTTAACAATTCATTCCTGAACATTTTAAACAATGACCACTGTAATAATCTGAAATTTTCAAAATAAGTGCTCACACTTTAACCAAATACAGATTTTCTGATTTTTCTGATAAAAATCTGTCATCTACATAGATACTGCATATGAATTTCTTTAGTATTTCAGAAGTCTTTCCAATATCTTCATGCAATATCATGATAATCCCACATTATCTGATGATCACGAGAGAAAGCATGAGAAATAATTGTACAACACAGCCCGCTGGTGTACTTAAATCACCTTATAGATGATACTGGAGCCACAACCTTTAGTTTCTCTGATTTCTCCACAAAACGACCTTGGCCTTGGTAAAAAACACAGCGGCTTATGATTCTTTTAAGAAGCAGATGTGATGCTTATTTACTCCATATCTACGTACATGGTCGTAGTATATCGTTTTGTACACCGTCTTGGTGCAGCGGCGCACCAGACACGCCTGGCCTTCTCTCCGATCACGGCGCATATAGCCATTACGTCATATTCTACGTCAAAACAACCCAAAGACGAGCTAGTTTCTAGCCCTTCTAGCCCGCTGCTGCACACTATATATAAACAGGAACAGTTTTGATTGGAATGACCATCATCAGCCTGTCAATTGCATCCTGCAAAATGTAATAAAATCCAAAACAGGCGCACTCTTGGAGGAGCGGTCGTTTTTCATACAGCCAATCCAAGTGAAGAGGACGCACGGCCGGACCTCATACTGCAGAGAGCATGGTTTCACTTGTTTTATTCTGGGATGTTGGAGGATTAAGGCAACAAAACGGAGATATATAGTCGGGTCAGACTCGGAGACCAGTGAGATGACAGGACTCCGAAGAGCGGATCTACTCCAACCTAGATCACTTTCAATGGCGTCCTCTGACCAGCAGACCACCGCCCAGTCTGCCCGCAACCCTTACCAGAGGAGGGCTACTGCTACCTAGCTAGCAACATATCATGTAATGTTTTTCTTATTGTTATTATTAGCATCATTTAACTATTCATTCTATATATAAATACAAGAACAACAAAAACAATAATAAATAATTCTAATTTATTTGCATTTATTAGCATTATTATTAGCATTAACACGTTTTTTATTATCATTAATATTATTTAATGCAATATATAAAAATATTTATTATTTAACAATTGCAGTTATAAATGAAAACAATAACAATTACTCATTTTTATTTATTTATTATTATTAGCATTATTTACTAGCATAATTATTACCATTCATTAACTTTTTATTGTCATTAATATTATATAAATATTAATGCTGTAAAAACACTATTTATTATTTAATTATTGAATCTATAAATGGCAATAATAATAATAATTAAATAATGCTAATGTATTTGAATTTAACATTATTTGTTAGCATTATTATAAGCATTAACACATGTTATTATCATTAATATTTAACTGTTAACGCTATAAATGTAACTATTAATCGTATAACTAAAAATGATAATTACAATAATAACAATAATAATAATAACAATAATAATGACAGCAAATCTATTAGCAGTTATTAGCATTCTTATTAGCAGTTTCGCTGTGTGCATTATTTGATGCATTTTGCATTAAACATTATTTAACTCATTTCATATTCACAAATTAGTGTTAACATGGTTTACTTTGATAACTTATTTACTTAACAAGCCACCCTAGCTTGCTAAGTTAGCATTACCAAAAAAAATTCTTTATTGATGCTCAATGAGCCAGTTAAGAAAGTCACAGAAAGTTGAATCAGTTCACCTGGACACAACGTTTATTGAGAGAGAAACGTTTCATCGTTCATCTAAGTGACCTCTTCAGTCTCAACTGACGGCAGGTATCCCCACCCTTATAAACACCTGCAGTCAGTTGAGACTGAAGAAGTCATGAGTGAGTGATGAAATGTTTCTCTCTCAATAAACGTTGTGCCCAGATGAACTAATTCAATCTTCTTTCACTGCCAAAAATAAAAAATAGCAGCAGCAGTCAAACCCAAGTTTACAGGGAGAAATCTGAAACACTGCAGTTCTAATGCGACGGAATAAAAAGACGCAGTACCAGCTTTTAACACCAGAGGCAGTACTGAAAATTTTTATAAACGGATCATTACAGTCTCTTTAAAATATCTATGAGTGACTATAACTGTCTTTGATACACAGCCAAATGTTTATATTGAATACATAATCATATGCAGACATGGTTGTGATATGATCTCACTTTAATAGCATTTCCACTAGCATGAGGCTACATGATGCTGTTTGGCTGATGAACATCACTGTGGTGTGTGTTAAAGTGGGTTAGAGATTGTATACACGCTATTGGCTGGGTTATGAGGAAATCTGATGCCAACCGATAGCTGGGAAGTTGCCATACATTACCAGCCACTTCTCTGGTTTTGTGCTTTAAAGAACCCGTTGTGGAATCCACCAGCCATACTTTTACAGTGTCTTCTGTGAAGCATTATTTTCCTTCCTTCTTTTACCAATTCACCCTTTTCTTTCTGTGGAACGTCTCACACTCACACTACTACCCTCAGAAGTACATGGACCAGACTACTTACAGTGTAAGCCCCTCAACACCGCCACTACTACTGTTTGCAACTGCCTAACAACTTAGCAACCACTTATCATCAAATCGAAACTTGTGTCTTATACCCTATGGATGTGTATTTTTAAAAGATGACTATACCAGCCTCATGAGTGACGATGAGTGACGAGGAGGCCGATGAAGATGATGAGCAGACATGAAAGGTCAGCCGGCCTGTAAGTGGAGTGAGGCTTTTATAGAAGCAGGAATCCTCTTCTGGGATGGAGCCCAGCGAGAGGGAACCCCCACACAGGGTACCCCCATTTACTTCCATCACAACCAAAATCATATTAGAAGTTCCCTGTAGAGAAACACTTTGTTTAGGGTTTGTTTATGGAAATGTTTTTGGTTTCGAGTTAAATAAATTCCCCTGTGACAGGGCGTCCTTCCTATGCCACACCCTTTGGTGTGTGGCATGAGAATACACAACACTCTTTAAACATACGCTCTTAAAGTCCTGGTAGCAACATGCATGCATGCGCACCCCCCCCCCTCCACACACACACACACACACACACACACACACACACACACACACACACACACACACACACAAACAATGTCTTGACAAGTGTCAACACGTATACACTCATTTTGAATTAAAGGTTTATAAGAATAAGGTTGTTAGGCTCCAGCCTCCCCGCGACCCTGAGAGCAGGATAAGCAGTTCAGGTAATGGATGGATGGCTGGATGGATGGACAATTATTGTTGGGTCGTGTTTTTCACAAACGGCTACTTATTTCATTTCTGTGAAAAAAAACACTTTTGGATATTTGTCATCAATGGTGTGTTATTGTTCTTTTGTGTTTGTCATTGGTAATGATATAAGGCTGGTCTATATATTGGGTAATAGGTAAATGTTATCTTTAAAAAGTTATGATGAAAGACATTTTCATCAACATTGTACCCCTGTGTGCCAGTCCCGGCTGGACACTGCAGAGATACATAAATGGAAGCGGTTGCAGGTGGGAGACAGACGTGATAGACGGTGACGTCATAATAGAGGTCTACCGCGGATGGTGAATACACGGTGTCTGTTCGCAGGCCTTGCCGTGTCTTTCTAAGACTCACTCCAACAGAAAGAAATTAGACAATCCAAAAGGGTCCCAGTCCAAGTCCACGACAGGAGCATTATTCAAAGGACAGTTCAGTTTAACCCTTCCTCCCCGACTGCTCCCTGACCTCTGTCTGTGCTGCCTGGCTGAAGAACGGTTAACGTCTGATTTCCCAGTTCAAGCGTGTCAGCACTCATGTTGGCACTGCTTATGTACACATTTCACACGTTTAAGTACATTTGTTTCATGTCTGGGATTCCATGTGGCCTGAGACGATGTTCAGTGCTGCTAACGGAGTAGCTGAACATCCTTTCCTTCGCTAAAATCATATTTTTAAATCAGTGATCTATCAATAATAACCGGCTGTAGGCAAAGGCTATTGGGTATAATTGAATTATTTTCACCCAAACTGACTTCCACCCGGGGGCTATAATATATTCAAGCAGAAACTGTGCGGTGGGAATAAAACCTTTTTTGTGTTGTTGTACTAAATAGCTAGATGTTAAGCAGTCTACCATAGAGGAAGAGGGCAGAAAGCACAAACTGGCATGATCCAGGCTGCGAGGCAAGAATAGGCCTGTCCAAATACCCAACACGACCCGTCAATCATCACCAGATGGCCCAATGGATCCGCGACCTGACAGCGATCCCTCAGCGCCTCGCGGACAACGTCCCGAATAGGATCCGTGGAGGAACAAACGAGCGTGTCAAACGATTCAGTTTCAGGTCTTGCACGGATGAAATTTTAGGATATTATAGGTATCCAATTTTGGTCAAAAAATATGAAGAGAACATCAAACAGGACATGTCAAAGACGAAGCAAGTAAATATATCCGATACAGGATCTTCCGCGGATCACACCGTGTATTTACACGTCTTGTCCATTTGCAGACATAGTATCTCTGAACAGCATCCAACTCCTTGATAAATACAAACGTATCACGGCATCTGGTTGTGTTGTATTCGTGTTCATTTTCTTTTCAGTGTTAGCATTTCGTTACAAGGGGCAAGAAAAACAAACATTAAAATTGATTTACAAACCTATGGTGGCATTCGCTCCTAACGCCCTGTATAGGCCACATAACGAGGCGAGCTGAAAAGTTCAACATTCATGTTCTTGTATGGAGACAAGAAATCACACCGACATTAAAAAAAAGATGTTTCGTTACACTGTTTATTTTTTACCTGTAGTATATATCATATGCACGTGTATACTTACAAATAGGGGAAATTCTAACAAACTTTCATACACATCCGTACCGACACACACATGAACCGTACACGTATCACAAAAGTGATCCTGTGAAGAAAAACAATCCTATACCATGTTTCCCTCGTCACTTTTGTGATCTGGGACAGTTTGTGATTATATAAACGAGTCTGTCCCACAGTGGGAATTAAAAACAGTCTTCTGCAACTGTTTCATTATCAGTGAATACGGACCCGAGGGGTTGACAACCAGATTTCCCGTTTACTGCATAAATGTGAGTTTGACCAAGTGTCTGAGTGACTGTTTAGTCCAGTATGACTATTAAGAGTCTGGCCTTGGCAGACTACTCGTTTTAATAAGCCGTTAGACGTGTGCATGCCAGTGTGAGCAAAACCTCCCTCCAGTGAGTTTAGTGGGACTACGGGACGCGCGCGCACACACACACACACACACACACACACACACACACACACACACACACACACACACACACACACACGATCATGTGACCTTCAACATTTCCCTCGCTCCGCCCCTTAACTTTGCAGGTCCAGCCCAGCTGTCAGCCTATTGGATGTACTGGAACGATCATGTTTCTAGGCTCCTCCTTCCACCCGTCTGGCCAATAGGCCGCTCCTCGTGGTGCGCCAGGACCGTTATGGGCAGAATGAGGAACTCGAGGAGACCAACTGCTTATCCAGGGGGGGGAAGGCGATCCGGGCCAAGTCCCGTGTTACAATGACAAAATTTTCCTTTTAGAAAAAGTAATTGGACAGTTTTCAGCAAACGCTGGGGATCCCCAACTTCATATGCACAATGATTGTGTGCCACCTGACCGCCCAAGAATGTCCAATTGCCCAATGCCCCTCTTTTGTTTATTTAATTAGATGGAATCTTGCATTAGCAGCAAATACCAGCCCCCACTAACATTTTAACCTAAGGCATTGAAGCTCCACCTTGACGATGGAGAAATACGTTCAACATAGTAATGAAGTAGCCAGAAGAACGGTGCAAAACCAAGGTGCTTATATCGCCAGTCTATCTCTAGTCGCCCACTAATCGGGGCAGTTCAGCCCACTGCGTGTTTGCGTGCGCGCGCGTTTGAGATGTGCACCATGACCTCTAAAGAAGGGAGATGGGCAACATTTTAGGTCCTGCAAAAATCGAGAGTACTTTTGACCCTCTTGCAATGTCAAAATAACATGGGAGCAGGTAAATACAAATGAGCTTTTTAATGTCTTCTTGTGCTTTTACAGTTAACTGGGTGACTTAGGCTATCAACATTTTCTGAATGTCAAGAGGCACAGACCTAAACATTATGAAAGTGGGAAATGAACTAGCATTGAAAATTATTTTCAAATGAGAAGAGAAGAAATGATACATGCCCCTCAGGAATAGGCAGCAAAACAATCAAAAGAACTTAATCCTCATCGAAAGACACCAGTTCAAATAATGAACACTAAGACACAGATCAACTCATGGTCTCATCAAAGTGATCACATTTCTCAGATATCACAGTTGACTCACATGACTAAGAACCGGATCCCTCTTGTAGTCATCTACGTCCTGGTGAAAGCAGCTGCTGGAGTATTGTGTCTCTTTTGCATGTTTTAGAACTGGCTCTGTGACCTGGCTGCAAGATTCCTGCTATGGAAATGGTAAACAAACACCTTTACCACTGCAAAGCTCCATGTGTGATCCAATATTCTCAGTAACCAAAAAAGGTAAACACTTGTTCTTGCAATTAAACGACTGAGTTAATATAACATGTGACCAGGACACCCTTTCTGAAGTCAAGTCAGTAGTTTAGTTTTTCGTCATCACTCACAGATTCTTTGGGTGGGGGATTCTTGGAACACACAGTTTGCTTATATCATCTCGAATATTGAAAAACATCAACTTCAAATACCACATACTTTCACTTTTCAGTACTGTATTGAATGCATTTGCTGAATATTTCGTATGAAGAAGTGCAAATATTTCTCAGACATTTGATAACCTGTCCACAGAACTGCTTTGTGCTTTGGCCAGTAATGTGAAGCCTCACTGTGACTCAATTGTCATGAAGAGTATATCGCTCTATAGCCATTTCTATGGTAGCTATGCATCACATTAGTGATTCAAGCACACATTCTATTTTAGCAGGTCTATTGTACTTCTTTCCCCCTTGTTAATAAATATGAGTTCAACAGAGCCCTTGTGCTGACTGACAGAATACAGGACAGATTTCACAAAACCACAGGACAGTCATTTAACCAACCTTTTTTCCTTCTCTGTAAGAGATCTGTACAGGTACACAAATCAAGGCCTGTGTGCAGCACATCATATTTATACAGAGAACATTTGCTTTTTTTGTGGCAGACATCTACAGTCCAACTTCCTTTTTTTTTTTTTAAATCAGGTATCTGCATATCCAGCAGTTTTTGCTTGAGATATGATACTATAGCAGGCTTTTTTGTTTTTGGATAGTTATCTACATATCTGGCAAGTCCCATGAGCATTTCCTCCCTCCATTTCCCTCGTGTTTTATTATTGTAAGATCAAGAATCGGGTTTCTGAATCCGACACGTGCAATACCTTAGACCAATGATGGCATTTAGGTGTCCTTACTTTCACACACTGAATAGGATAATCTCAACCGACAGTTAGTTTTGGGGGAGGTGTGTCTTTGTAGGTGCGTTTTTCAAAAGCAAGATGCTGGAAATATTTCCTGGTCACACAAATAAACATTTGGTCCATAACAACTTCTGCCCTGCTTGCTTCTATTTTGAAACACCCCCTCCCCCATCCATCTTCATCCCCCCCAATCCCATTTGTCTTTTCTCCTCCTGTCCTCAACATCTTTGCCCATTCCTTTTTTCCACCATCAGAGAAACCTGTCCAGCAGGCCTTTTGATTTCTCGCTTGACGATGACACCTACTTCAGCCTCCCTTCTCGGCCAGGGTTAATGGATTTGCAGGTCGACCGGCTGGAGGTTGTGTGCGTTTCTTTGTGTGTGTGTGTGTGTGTGTGTGTGTGCACGTGGGCCTCGCCATCTTCGTGTGTCCTTGCCCTGTGTCTGCGGGTGCATGTGCACATCAGTTTGTCTCGTAAGAGGAAAGCAGCGCAGCATCCACAGGCTCCATGCAGGAGGGGCAGGTGAAAGACCTCATGAGCCAGTCATCTATACAGTCCATGTGGTAGATGTGCATGCAGGGCAGGAACCGGATGGGGTCCCCATAAACAAAGTCCATCATACAGATCACACACCTGCACAAGGGAACAGATGCGCGCGCACACACACGCGTGCACACACAAAATTAGTCCAATCCTACTGGAAAAAAGTGAATGTTGAAACAACATGCAGACTTTAACATGGGATGTGGACAACTTCAAATGCAGGAAATTACAGGGAGGAAGCAAAACAAAGAGGGAAAAAAAACCCTCAGGAAAATGGATGCAAAAATCCCATCCCGCTGTATAAAAAGATGTTTATCTTTGGTGACACACTCTACTCTTCAAAGATCCCTCTTTATGTTTCCAACCACTTTCTTAAGCAGAAATGAAAAAGTAACAAATATGACAGAAAATGTCAAATAAGTGTAGTATATAGAGACGTTACATTAATGGGCGTGCCTGTCATAATCATGTCTTAAAGCTATCTGTAATAAAGACATGGAACTCTTCTGAACCCTGTGAGGAATTTTCTTTTCACCACTCTTCCTACATAGAAAGGGGTCAAAGGGAAGGATCGGTTACTAGACCCCCTCACCCACACTCAGTCGGGATGTGGTAATACAATTTGACACTGGTGTTGACCTTTAACACTGTTCACAGCTGGTATTACTGCCTTTGGCCACTACAGAGGGGGTCGTTGGTCACCCCCCCTATTGTGCACTGCCGTCTGTAATCGATCCAAGGTAACAATCTCATTAGATACCAGCCAGCAACACCAAGTAGCTGGACAAAGAGACTGCCTTTCACACACCAGTGTTACTTTTGTGCTGTATGTCATCAGGGATACCACCCACGCCATTATCCATCTATTCTAAGAATGACATAATTCCCAAGAATTGAGTATGGCGGGCTCAGTGGTTCTACTCACTCTCTGATCTTCTTCTCAGAACCATCCCGTCCCGGGTCGTAGACGCCCTTGGGGAGGTGCTGGATGAGGCCAATTCGTTGAGCAATGCGGACCTGCTCCTCTTCCGTCAGCTGGGTAGCGAGCCGGGCCTGGCTAGGCGTTGGATGGTACACAGGCACGTGAATCTGCTCCTGCACACAGACACAGAGACAGAGACAGAGAGACAGAGAGAGAGAGAGAGAGAGTGGGTGGGGGATGTGGTTGAGAGTCAGATCAAGGAGACGGTTCCCTTGTGGTTACCTTGTAAAAATAGATCAAAACATTTTTCTGACAAGGATTTGGTTGGCAGGATAATATGGAACAAAGATTCAAGAGAGACACTCATGACAGTCCTTGCCACTGGTTCTCTTGCTCTCTTTCTCCATCTGTCTTTGTCTGCCTGACTCAAATATTTCCTTTTCACATTTCTGATGACATTTGCTAATCAAGCTACTCCACAGGAAAGCAGGAAATGACAGCCTCTATCTCCCCTGGCTGGCAGTGACAGTATGTCTTTTCTTTGGAAGCTTTTCTTTCATTTCTAATTTCAACAAGGTTGTGGTCACTGCACCCAAATTTTATTTCCTCTTTTTTCCACTCTTCTTCACTATAAAAAGAAAATCTGCAACTTAACTATTACTCTGTCAGTAATCATAACACTTCAATTTCTTGTGTTCTTTAGTTTGCTGTTGCCAGTAGTCAATATAAGAAATTGTTTTGTTCTTTGGTTTCCCATTTTGCTTGTGTTCCCTTTTGTTTGTGTTCAGTGCTAGCTGCTGTTAGGCGGTTGCTCTCTGAGCTGCACCTGTTAAGAATGCTCTGTGATAAAGATTCAGGTGACATGAACTTGCAAGCTTTCTTCTCTCTTATGAACATGTGGTTATCTACAAGGGAAACAAACCCCCCACATGCTGATATCGCAGTCTAATTTGCTCATCCTCAAATTTGCATTAAACCCAGCAGTAGCCACTTTACATGTGGCATGAGCAGAGGTAAACTTCCAGTTAGCATTTCACAGTCAAGGTTAGACAGAGAGCTGGTTAGTAGCCTAACAACTGCAGACAGGATTAAGTTGTGTTCCATTTACACTTACAATTCTGTTTCAGAGTTAACAGACTTCCTCAACATGCACATCATCCACCCCTTTGTTTTAGTGAGGTGCTGTCTTTTTCTTTACATGGAGAACACCACCTGCTCTTACTTCATTCAGTGTTTTTTTTAAAACATAAAACAAACAAATATAAAATTCACCAGCCAGCACCAGCAAAAGAAAACCACAACCCTGGAATGAACATTTAGTGTGCTTTCAACTACTAACTGGCTCATTCTTGTTGAGCTGAGCTGAAAACAGCTTGTTTTGATGCTGAAAAGCAGAATAAGAGGAAGAATTTCCTACACGGATAATGCAGTAGGACGTGGCAATAATGTTTCAATCTGCCCCCCTCATCATACTCAACAGCACGGTGTCTACGGTGAAAACCTACAGATTTCTGGGTTCCACAATCTCCCAGGACCTAAGCTGGGCATCCAACGCAGACACAACCATCAAAAAGGCCCAGCAGAGGATGTACTCTCTCCGCCAGCTCAGGAAGTTCAACCTGCCTCAGGAACTGCTGATTCAGTTCTACACTGCAATAATCCAGTCTGTCCTCTGCACATCCATCGATGTCTGGTTTGGATTGGCCAACAATGGACAGTCAGGACTGCAGAGAAAATCATTGGTTCCAACCTGCCCTCCATTCAGGACTTATACACCTCTAGACTCAGGAAACGAGCAGGCAACATCACTGCAGACCCATCACACCGTGGTCACAACCTGTTCCAACTCCTCCCCTCTGGCATGGACCACAGAGCACTGTAACCCAAAATAACCAGATATAAAAACCGCTTCTTTCCGCAGGCTGTCACTCAAATGAACAGTTAACACTGTCAAATAAATCCAACCAATTTGTACATACTGTACTGTACATTGTACGTATACAGGTACGCTCTGTCGTGTCCATCTACCTCAGGCATGTATGTAAGTAACCTGTTAACATCTATTTCAGCGTCTCTGATATATTCTCTGCACAATTGCACTTTATTACATCTTATTTTGTCTGTATATAGTCAATCCTTGTGTATATATCTGAAGATTGTTGTGTTGTAGTGTTGTTATTCTATATACACTGAGAGAGCCACAAAACCGGAGTCAAATTCCATGTGTGTGCAAACCTACATGGCCAATAAACATGATTCTGATTCTGTCACTGGAGAGGAAGCTTTCTACCAGATTCTGCAAACTGAAAGTACTCGACTGACTGTGAGACAGTTTCAGAGCTCATCTTTTACAATTTCCCTTTCAACCATACTACAGTTATATCCTGTCAACAGAAGGCTTGTAACACCGAAAGGCTCACACTAATAATTTTACAACAATTATCATAATCAACATCACATAACTACAAGCAATAAATCGGGCCTCATTTTGGAGATATAACCTCAATCAGTAGATGGCAGCATTTCCCCATGCCAGCTGCAGGGTGACATGGGCGTTTTATCCTTCACTTTCCTGGAAATGAGACTGATATGTAATAATAAAAAAAAAACTGATTCTCTGAACCCTGGCAGTTAAGACTTGCTTACCATGACACTGAAAACCTGCTTCAGCATTGTTACCAGCTTAAGGGTTAAAGTATTGAATCAAACACCGCAGTATAACATAGCATGAAAAAGATTAAACAGCCTTGAAATATTTTGAGCAATTTAAGCAAGTTAAAGGTGACAGGGAGAGAATAGTTGCTTGAAAGATCACAGCTCAACTCCCCTGCCTGCTGTCAACTACTAGGGGCCAAAAAGTTGAGTCATCAAACTTCTTTATCAAAAGACATCTGGGGCACTATTTCCTCACAGAGAAGAAGTAAGGCAAACAAACTGTGTCAGTAAATATATTCTTACAGGGATTGAAGTCCAGAAATGTCAATTCTAACTAAACCAAATGGGAAACAAAACAAAATAATGTACCTGGCTCTTGGGGGAAAAAACTGATAGTGTAGTTTCTCAAATTGGACGCAATGGCACTTTTCAGGACAGATCCTACAGTCACCACTAGTCTAGACTAAACCAGTTGACAATACTTCTAATCCAAGACCATTGCCACATTTTGCCCCTCTCTTCCTGTATTACAGCTGTTTCTTAGTCTGGTCTCAGACCAGCTGTACCAGTCCCCTCTCAGTGCCAGTCTGAGCCCTGCAGAGTGCTGGTGGCACACACATATCCGACACAGCTGCCCTATTCTTTGGGTGAGTCCATCTCAAAAACTCGCTTTTGAAAGAGTACAGTACAGTAGTGATGAGTCTGAACTGATCTTGACTGGTCATCTCCATACTTTTCCATCTTCATTATTTTTATAGCTAACATTCAACTTGATTAGGATTATCGACACCCCTCACATAAAGACAAACATTTGATGAATGTGCAAGGGTCAACACACAACAATGCGCAACTGTTAGAGGGTCAAAACCTAGAAAAATATAGAGGACTTAATTTCTCTTGGTGGTTCTCCCCTCTCTACTCTAACACTAAGCACTTCCTCCTCCTCTTCCTGTTTCCTACGCTCCCAGGCCTCCTCTGTCCATCCGTC
Source organism: Lampris incognitus (assembly GCF_029633865.1). Classification (NCBI taxonomy): domain Eukaryota; kingdom Metazoa; phylum Chordata; class Actinopteri; order Lampriformes; family Lampridae; genus Lampris; species Lampris incognitus. The sequence continues at coordinate 85,559,472 of NC_079213.1, read as the reverse complement.
ACCTAATCCATCCTCCATCCCAGTGGTATTCAATCATGTGCTAAGGACAGTCATGTACGTGCAGGTTTTCATTCCAACCCAATGCTACACCAACCGATTTTATTAACTAGTCCTCTGTCTAGAGAAATCTGCTGGTTAAAGCCTGTGTCTGTCCTCTCGACAGCAGCAAAACACACCTGAGTAGAGATATAATAGGAGGAATGGGTAGATACTAGTAGGCTGAAATTTGACACCCTGTTGGATCCATGTTCACAATGAAAATTTTAATGGTAGAGCACTTCCCAGATACAGTTATAAAGTGCTTTACACAATGAACAAAATTGGATAAAAAGGTAAAATGGGGCAAATTTAAGCCACAGACAGCAAAAATATAACCATAACCATAACCATAACAATAAAACAGTAATCAAGCCTGAATGATATAAACGATGACATCAATGATAAAACAGAAAGCTGAACTTCAAACCCACTGAAACACCACCACCGAGTAAATGCAGGTTTGAAAGACTGAGTTTCAACTTACCAGTATTAAGCTCTATCTTTTCTTTCACAGTAACATGTTAACAAAGTTTAGGGCCCCAAATTCAAAAACCTTTTGAATTCTGTCTTGACTTGGGGACAGTTAAGAACATAGCTACTGCCCTGCACTTGCTTGTTAGAGTAAAACAGCTGTGCAATCACACATTTGCAATGATGAGCATCTGAGAACTCCCCCAAGAATGGCTACAGGGCTCTCACGTTGGCTAGTGGCAACTTCAATTCAACAGTTAAACAAATGCCCTGCTCAAGGGCACGATGGCAAAACTTATAAGGAGAGCAACATGACAATAACATCATCCAAAAACATCCTATCTGCAGTTTTAGCCTTTCAGAATATTTTCTCACTTATAATAAATCATGACCTTTGCTGGGTAGCACGTTTCATGAACCAGAGACCAATTAATCCTATTCCAAATCAACGGTATATTTCATGTGTACCGCAATCACTCAGAACATGAGTCTGTTTTTGATCCCTGGACAGCGGACATTTTAGTTCTGTACTATTAACAGCGATAAGCCTCTTTCTCCAGTTTGTGTGTTTAATTTTCCCTACACTTGAAGACCCAGAGCATTCAACAAGGCAAAGGCCTTGATATAACTTGGTCTACTCGTTGCCCATGTACATCAGTGGTGAGCTGACTAGCATACCGCTGGTCTCTTGGCAGTGCAGCAGCCTAAGCCATGATGAGTCAGCATGATTTCAGCAGCTGGGGCTTTGTCAGACGCCTGGGCAAGCCCTCATTTTTCTCTGCTCTGCTATTCTTCTGAAAGAATGGCATGCCACTCGTCGGTGTCCGAGACCGACAGACAGGCGGTAGACAGACATGCATGGTCCCAAGGGAGCAGAGGCAGCAGCTGTAGCGTATGTGTGTGTGTGTTTTGGAAAGGGCGGGGCATCAGCAGCAGCAGTAGTCAGCAGTGTTTGTGCCATCATATGGCTCTCCCTTCCTCATATCCTTGCACTGTGTGTCAGCTGGGCTGTGACAACTGGTCATTAGATGACCTTAGGCTGACCAGAAGGACAGCAGCAAGGGGGAGGGAAGGTAACAGCAAGGGAGCTAGCTGAGCCAAAGTACAGGCCCTGGTCTCCTGTGAGCCAGGCACTCAGTGGCAGATCCTGTCAGACTGCCAGCCTCTTGGCTGCTAATGGAAAGAGAGAAGCGTAAAGGAGATGGCGAGTGAAGGAAGGATTAGTGAACACAGATGGTTGCAATTTATCTTGCTCATCACTAAATGCAGGAAAAAGAAGAGCAGGGAAATAGCAAATACTGTAGCTAGCAAGAGGCACTCTCTACCCACAAGTTCAATACCAGGCCAAACAGCTCTTGTCTCAACACTCAAACACCACATAGGCTCTTACTCAAAAAGGTGATGGTACATACACACACACCTCATCTTTGTGTGTGTGTGTGTGAGTGTGAGAGAGAGAGAGAGAGAGAGAGAGAGAGAGGAGTTGCCTGACATGACCTGCCTTGGGAAATGCAGGAACGGAAAACAGCCGTGAGAACAAGAGTGTTTGTGTATATATACATGTGGTTTCAGTAGCAGGAGCCAGAGCTCTGTGGAGAATGAGTAACCAGGCCAGGCACCGACAGTACTCATGACAACTGGACATGGTCCCTCATCAAGGCTACGAGAGTGAACAATAACCTACAATCTATGAGATGTTAAAAAAAGAAAGAAAATGCATGAAAAACTTTAGCTGACACAATGTTTTAAATTTCCTGAGATTTGCCGATTAAGTCTGAAAAATAGCCTGCCAAATCAGTCTGGCAGTATCTGCCAAGCAAATCTTCCAGAAACAATTATTTGCACAGAAACAATTATTTGCATTTTATGACACCCTGGCCAAATAGGGGGCTGATCTCTTTCTCTCACACACACACGCATGCACACACACGCGCGCGCGCAGGGGGGGAGGGGGATATGACCCTGCACTGTAACTGAAGAAGCATGAGGGTGCACTTGTGAGGAAACAACACCAGAGACCAAAGCTCTCACACTCTGAAATCTCACTCTTCTGCCTAGGGCCTGTGGAGTAACAAAACCTGTGAATAATGACCTGCACAAACCTGTGCACAACACTGGCAGGCATGCACTCAGTCACAAACCCACACACACAGGCAAGAAAGGGAACAAAGGAGGACGAGACGTTATCATCATCGAAGGATGTGTTTGAGGGTTTGTCATAACAGGAAGGGCTGACACTGTGGGGATAACAGTATGTGTTTATTACATTACTTGGTCAGTCGGATAAAAGCAGGAAATCGGAATCATAGTGGGTCAGGTGTCTGTGTCGGCTCAGTATGAAGAACAGTTTGTGCATGGATTGTAGATGAACACACACACACACACACACACAACACACACACACAAAGAAACCCCTACACAGCTAGTTAAATACACATGAATACAACAGCTAGTGCCAGCTGTATTCCTAAGAAGTAAACTAATCTTACTCAGTGCGGTCTAAGCTGAGTCACAACCAACGAGAGGCCCAGTCGGGGAGCAGCCTAGTCATCTGTGTCATCTCACAGACTATGAAATCATGGCAGAGTAGCGTCAGCCATCGAATAGACAGAAACTTACATAGAAACTTAAACGCAGTAAAATACTTGGAATACAGAAATACACACTGATGTACATAGATACACCTAGGTAGCACATAGACCCTGCAACATCACACAGGCAACAACAGTCACAGGGTGAGTTTGTTCAGTTCCCCTATTGCAAGAGGGAACATGACTTGTACTAAAGCGGGTGCTTTTGCATCTGAGGGTCTTGTCTCAGCAGCCCAAGGGAGAAGCTTTATGTGAGGGTGAAGTAATTTCCAAGTCAAAGCTTTTGCAATGACATGTAGTAAATTGGGAGTAGAGAGACCAATAATCCTTAAGGCTGTGTGTGATCTAGAAAACTGTGTTTGCATTGTTTACAATGAGCATATTGAGGGAAAGATTGTGCCATATAGGAGAACCAGATTAATGATACTGCAATGTATAAAGGAGGAGAAGGCGGGGTTGGATAGACTCTTCAGACTGTGTATGACTTGAATCTTCGCTGTCTTCTGTCTCTGAAAATAAGTGCCATGGGATAAACAAACCTCGGCAGATTTTCATAGGTTCTCTCACCCAATACACTGACCAACAAAACATCCTGACCTAGCTGACCTCCTCCTCCTGGGACTTTATGAGCCAGAGACACAAAAGCAAGAGGTGGCAGGCAAAAACCCCAGTCTGAGGGAAAGGAGTGAAGGAGAAGGGTATTCACATGAGGTCATTTGAGCATTCAGGAAAAGCAACCTCAGTGGTGCTGACTAGCTGATGTGTTGACCAAAGCCAGCAGACTGGATCATTGACCAGTAGGACAATGCCCCGTTTATCCCCCACCACCCACACACACCCCACCCCCAAATCCGCCAGTTTGCACTTTGTCATTAAGGCTTTCCATTGTGGTGTAATGCTTAATGCTGTCATAAATGGCTAAAAGTAGGACCATATCTGATCTCCTTGAGTCACTCATGCCTATTTGGAAGAACAGAGTGGTTAGTCCAAACTCCCATTTATCCAATATGTTTCTCTTTAGCTGAACAAAACAAGGAAGTCCCCTCTCTTCCCACCCAGAGCTGGCAAGTGGCCAGAGCCGGGAAAGAGACAACACCTGAATGGAAGCAGCAAAAAGTTAGCAGATGTCACACACACACAGCAGCATCATCGGGGCTCAAGTGAATCTATTACAGGACAACATTTTTTCTGTCAAGTTTTTTTTTTCTTCCATAGTTAGTGGGTGGCAAGGCCTGACACAAGTTGGCAGCAGTTGTTACCCAGTTCCCAAAAGCTAATATCATTGCCTGCACAGGAGTTGCTGTTGGCTGTGTTGTGGGCTTTCCTAGTAAGTATTTGAGAATCATGTTAAGGATGTTTTTACCTTGTAAAGTCATATTATGATATTTTATATATTACACAGTCGTATTATGCACTGCTAATTGTGATTATATCAGATGTATTTGTGCATAAAGCCAATAAACAGATTGTTAAAATAAAAAAGGAAATATTTATTAAAGATCACATAAAATTAAAAATGTATTTTCCTTCATTTTACCCTTTTTATCTGCCTCCTCTACCTCTTAAAAATCTAAGTGCACATGTTTGCACTTTCGCAGTTGCGTCTTTGGCTATTCACGTTCAAAAACACCTTTTACTTTTCCAAAAACTCCTACTATGAAAACAATGGTTGAAGTTCATTCGGTTCAAGGAGGGAGGCTTTTGTGAGATTTTTCACCTGTGTGTGTGGACTGTTTTATCAACTATGTACCGGTCATGATGGGCTTCCAAAGATTTTTCTTTCCCCTGAAAAAACAGAACTCCCATCAGCGTACATGGCAGAATGTTAAAATGCCAGTCAAATCAACCATTTATGAGAGCCCACCCCATTGACCCATTTCTTTCAGAAATGTGTCACATTGCGGAAGCTTGCAATGCCCTAAATGCCATTTCATGTGGTCTAAATAATTTCACATTCATAAGAACTTTATCAGGGATAATAAGAACAGCATTGGAGGTGGGTTCAAACTCTTCTACCACAGTGTGAATGGGAGGAGAAATGGGGTAGGGTGTACTTCTGAAGGAAGAGTATGTCAAGAGTGTGCTGGAGGTGAAGAGTGTCAGATAGAGTGACGAGTATGAAGTTGGAAATCGAAGGTGTATTGACGAATATTATCAGCGCATGTGCCCCGCAAGTTGGGTGTGAGATGGAAGAGAAAGAAGAATTCTGAAGTTGTGGAGAGTGTACCCAGAGAAGAGAGAATGGTGATTGGAACGGACTTCAATGGGCATGTTGGTGATGGGAACAGAGGTAATGAGGAGGTGATGGGTAGGTATGGTGTCAAGGAGAGAAATGTGGAAGGACAGATGGTGGGGAATTTTGCGAAAGGGATGGAAATGGCTGTGGTGAATACATATTTCAAGAAGAGGGAGGAACACAAGGTGATGTACAAGAGTGGAGGAAAGTGCACACAGGTGGACTATATCTTATGTAGAAGGCGCCATCTAAAAGGGATTGGAGACTGCAAGGTGGTGACAGGGGAGAATGTAGCTAGGCAGCATCGGATAGTGGTCTGTAGGATGACTTTGGAGACCAAAAACAGGAAGCGAGTGAAGACAGAGCCAAAGTTCAAATGGTGGAAATTGAAGAAGGAAGACTGTTGTGTGGAGTTCAGGGAGGAGTTAAGACAGGCACTGGGTGGTAGTGAAGTGTTGCCGGATGGCTGGGAGACTACTGCAGAAATAGTGAGGGAGACAGCTAGGAAGGTACTTGGTGTGTCATCAGGACAGAGGAAGGAAGACAAGGAGACTTGGTGGTGGAATGAGGAAGTACAGCAAAGTATACAGAGGAAGAGGTTGGAAAAGAAGAAGTGGGATACTCAGAGAGATGAAGAAAGTAGACAGGAGTACAAGATGCATCATAAAGCAAAGAAAGACGTGGCAAAGGCAAAGGAAAAGGAAAAGGCATATGGTGAGTTGTATGAGAGGTTAGACACTAAGGAAGGAGAAAAGGACTTCTATCGATTGGCTAGACCAAGGGACCGAGCTGGGAAGGATGTGCAGCAGGTTAGGGCGATCAAAGATAGGGATGGAAATGTGCTGACAAGCGAGAAGAGTGTGCTGAAATGGTGGAAGGAGTACTTTGAGGGGCTGATGAATGAAGAAAATGAGAAAGAGAGGAGGTTGGATGATGTGGGGATAGTGACTCAGGAAGTGCGGTGGATTAGCAAGGTAGAAGTGAGGGCAGCTATGAAGAGGATGAAGAGTGGAATGGCAGTTGGTCCTGATGACATACCTGTGGAGGCACGGAGATGTTTAGGAGAGATGGCAGTGGAGGTGTTAACTAGATTGTTTAACACAATCTTGGAAAGTGAGAGGATGCCTGAGGAGTGGCGAAGAAGCAGAAGCATACTGGTTTTGACTTTCAAGAATAAGGGTGATGTGCAGAACTGTAGCAACTACAGAGGTATAAAGTTGATCAGCCACAGCATGAAGATATGGGAGCGAGTAATAGAAGCAAGGTTAAGAGGAGAGGTGATGATTAGCGAGCAGCAGTATGGTTTCATGCCATGAAAGAGCACCACAGATGTGATATTTGCTTTGAGAATGTTGATTGAGAAGTATAGAGAAGGCCAGAAGGACTTACATTGTGTCCGTGGATTTAGAGAAAGCATATGATAGGGTGCCGAGAAAGAAGGTGTGGCATTGTATGAGACAGTGGGGAGTTGCACAGAAGTATGTAGGAGTGGTGCAGGATATGTATGAGGGAAGTGTGACAATGGTGAGGTGTGCTGTTGGAATGTTAGATGGGTTCAAGGTGGAGGTGGGATTACATCAAGGCTCGGCTCTGAGCCTTTTCTTGTCTGCACTGGAGATGGACAGGTTGATGGAGGAGATCAGGCAGGAATCTCTGTGGACTATGGTGTATGCGGATGACATTGTGATCTGTAGCAAGAGTAGGGTGCAGGTTGAGGAGAGCCTGGAGAGGTGGAGGTATGCACTGGAGAGAAGAGGAATGAAAGTCAGTAGGAGCAAGACAGAATACCTATGCGTGAATGACAGGAAGGACAGTGGAATGGTGAGGATGCAAGGAGTAGAGGTGATGAAGGCATATGAGTTTAAATACTTGGGGTCAACTGTCCAAAGTAACAGGGTTTGCAGAAGAGAGGTGAAGAAGAGAGTGCAGGCAGGGTGGAGTGGGTGGAGAAGAGTGCCAGGAGTGACTTGTGACAGAAGGGTACCAGCAAGAGTTAAAGGGAAGGTTTACAAGATGGTTGTGAGACCAGCTATGTTATATGGTTTGGAGACTGGAACTGACGAAAAGACAGGAGGTGGAGCTGGAGGTGGCAGAGTTAACATGCTAAAATTTTCATTGGAAGTGACACAGAAGGGCAGGATTAGGAATGATTATATTAGAAGGACCGCTCAGGTTGGACAGTTTGGAGACAAAGCAAGAGAGGCAAGATTGAGATGGCTTGGACATGTGTGGAGAAGAGATGCTGCGTATATTGGGAGAAGGAAGCTGAATATGGAGCTGCCAGGGGAGAGGATAAGAGGAAGGCCAAAGAGGAGATTTATGGATGTGGTGAGGAAGGACATGCAGGTGGCTGGCGTGACAGAGGAAGATGCAGAGGACAGGAACAAATGGACACGGATGATCTGCTGTGGTGACCCCTAACGGGAGCAGCCAAAAGTAGTAGGAGTAGTAGATATGAACATTATCGCTTATTGCACATTACGTATTAAAACTGGCAGATAGCCAAAAATAACAAACTGATGTTTTTCACGGTATGGTAAACCAGATTGAAGATTTTTATAATGTGGTCCTGCTGGCCAAACTCCATCTTCTGCAGGATTTTACCTATTTTTTTGGGGGGGGGGGGGGGTTCTCCCTTTTTTCCTTCCCAATTGTACTTGGCCAACTACCCCACTCTTCTGAGCCATCTCAGTCATTGCTCTACCCCCTCTGCCAGTCCGGGGAGGGCTGCAGACTACCACATGCTTCCTCCGATACATGTGGAGTCACCAGCTGCTTCTTTTCACCTGACAATGAGCAGTTTCACCAGGGGGATGTGACGCCTAGGAGGATCACGCTATCCCCCTAGTTCCCTCTCCCCCCTGAACAGGCGCTCTGACCGACCAAAGGAGGCACGAGTGCAGCGACCAGGACACATACTTACATCCAGCTTCCCACCTGCAGACACGGCCAACTGTGTCTGTAGAGACGCCCGACCAAGCCGGAGGCAATGCAGGGATTCGAACCGGCGATCCCTGTGCTGGCAGGCAATAGAATAGACCACTATGCTACCCAGACACCCTGGCTTTTATCTATTGGCCCTGCCAACTTCATTACTAGGAAGGCCATAGGTCACTACTCCAGCGGTATTGTAAGATCTGGTAGTTCACTGGAATGTTGCATTTTCTAAATGAGGTGTAAAGAAAATAACTTTAGAAAGAACTATATCACATCATTCACAGCATCATACTCAAATTCTTTCTTCCACTCCACTGAACTCTCATTCATTGTTTTTCATAATTACAGGGACAATGGGAGTCTCTGTCACTGTCAACAACATCTGCAGCAACAGTACATCTGTGTTTTTGCAACCCAGCCATCAATGCGGCCTAGCTAAAGTTGGCACATTGATGTTACAACTAATTGTTCAAGACAATTTAATTTCATAAGAAGGAAAGTTCACACATAAACACAGATGGGATTAGTTGGTTTTTAAGACAACAACAAAAAAAATCAAGGCAAGTGGCCACTCGGACAATTGACTCTGCATCCTTAGTGGCCAAAACGTAAAATCTTGTGCAACAGGCTATGTCGACCTCTGCATATTGCATCAGTCACTCTTAAAAAAAGAAGAAGAAAAAAGATAATTTTTCCGCCCTTCACCTCTTCAACGCTCTACTCCTGTATTCTCCCCTCCTCTTCTCCCCTCTCCAATTTGACAACTCATTCGAGAGCACCACCAAAGCAAACTTCCTTCTTTAGATCCTCTTACTGAAATGGCTGGGTGCAAAAGTAAACTGATGACAGCAAGCCTTCACATTTTCACAGCAGTGTGTTTTGGTGAGAGACTTTCTGCTACACAGCTCTGTGTGAGAGTTTATCCCACAGGACAACTGGTGCACACGAGAGGATTTTCAAATCTTAAAAAGATTTTAAAAATGTAGGAGACCACAGTTATCCCGAAAAAGTCAACTGAATTTTAATATTTTAATCGTAAGAACGCACACACCTGATGATTCAGTCAAGGCACAGGACCACACACTTAGCCTTTATACTCAACGATTTAAGAGTGGCGATTCCAGGGACTTGGGATCTCAGAAACTCGCGTGATCAAATGCGACTTCAGAGTAAAGCAAACGTGGAAGCGGACCATTGTTGTCAGCTGGTTGCACTTGTGTGTGCCATGTTTTGTACCGAAAAACCATGCCATTGGTACACCGAGTTGGCAGAGTTTGCACACCACTTATCCTGATGCATACGTTGGATGCCCCGCTCATTTCAAGTGGCGGGAGCAGTGCATACGCCTAAAAAAAAAAAGAGAAAAAAAAAAGCTGTGGATGAAGTCATGGCTGAGAAGACAGACTCATACAACATCCAGTTGATGACACTTCCTGGTCAGTTTGCTCTCATTGGCTATTGCGGGTATCTGCTCAATATTCCATCACTGTTCCTTTCACACTAAAGGATTGCAAGTTGTAAATATCTAACATGTTTATTTACAACTCGAAATCGGGAAGATTCCGCCGATCCAGTTGGTAAAATTAAGATTATGTCAGAATGGCCAACTTGGTCAATGAAAAGGCCAACAAGGAGATGTTGTTCGCTGCTGCCGAGGCTGGGAAGGCACACCCAATCCACCAAGCTCGCCGTTGGCTGGTCCCAGGAGGAGGGCGTTACAGGCCTCCGACCAATGACCAAGCCAGCCTGTTTTACCCCAAAAAAGGTGGTCAGCTTGGGCTCCAGGGCAGGGACAGGAGGAAAACCATGCTCCAAAAAGCCCTCCATCTTGGTGATGACCACAAAGGTGGAGATGGGGGCCCACAGGTCCATGGGGTCTGCCACTGCCCCTTCCTGATACCTCCTGATGGCCGGCGTCGGTACTTTAACTACTCGCACTACCGGATGTGCTCGGAGTCCTGCGACTACAGATGACATCACTACTTTATGCATTATGATTGGGTAGGGGCTAGTTCAGTTTAGGAACAGCGGGAAACAGTAGATTGACATTAGACGCGGCTCGGGCCTTTGGCCCTCGCGCGCGTTTGCTCATCCAGGACGGGGTCCTGAGCCTGCGGCCTCGCTCCAAAACCGCAGCTCGGGCCTTCAGCCCTCGCATCTTTACTAACCAACTCTATGTTAACGTGGATTGTAAAAAACACACAGCTAAATAACTATAAAGCTAGTGTTAAACAACACTAGCTAGCAACATAATCCGTGACGTCATATGTAGTCGAAGGACCCCGAGTCAATATTGTACCTGAGCAGAAATGGAACCCACATCGGAAAACAAGGCCAAACAGGATCTCATCTGGCTGCCTGCACCAGAGGGAAAACCCCACTTATGTCATCCGGGGAAGTGGTCTCCTGCTTCGACAGCGTGACAAGGCCTTTTTAGGCTGCTGGCCTCTTAATAATGCCGAGGAGCTCGTGAACAAGGCCTCCTATCGCCGGTAGGGCCGTAGAAGCAGGAGAAGGAGACCCCAGGATCCCCTGGGTGTTCATTCAGCAGGCTGCTGGTGGACTCCGGCTCCTCCGTCTGGAGGAGGGAAGTCGGGGGCAATCCGCACAGTGATCCTTGAGTGGAGAGGGTGGAGTCGTCCAACTCCTGCTCATCCATTGGATCCAGCAGATCCAGGGCTTGGTCCACCGAAAAAGTGTCTTGCACCAGCCACACATCTTCAGCCGCAACAGCGACGGTGTCCACCCTCCGCTGTTTCTCTGCTTGAGGCAGATGTGCCCAGTAGAGGCATGTAGCTTGCAGAATGAGCACCAGACTGGCAAGATCCAGACCCAGGGAGCTTTCACAATGGCCATGCAAGCCCATAATGTATCCGGTTTTGCAAGCAGGACACAATCAGACACTGCGGTCAAACCTGACAGAAGACATCTTCGCTTTTTTCTTGATCTTCTAAAGTCTCCTCCAGTGTTTGCAGCAGTAGCTGGGGAAAAAATGGGAGCCGATTATACGACCTCAATTCAATACAGGTAGTCCCCAGGTTACAAACAAGTTCCGTTTTTGAGTCTGTTCTTATGTTGAATTTGTATGTAAGTTGGAACAGTTACGTACAGTTCACATCTAGCGTCAATTAGTCAAATTTTTGTCTTAGTATATATTTTACATTAAAAAAAATCAAAAATATAATAATGCAGTAATAATAATAAATCTAACTACAGTACAGTATTTATAATTGAGAGAGAGAATGTGTGTATATGTATAAAAAACTTTAAAGAAACATTTCTTACATTTCAAACTCCCCACCTGCCACTGTCCCAGTTTGACGCCAGAAATGAGAGCCTGCTCGGGCTCGCCTCCCTGGGTAAGTGAAAACACGGCAAGAGGGTTTCAACTCTCTAAATGCTTTATTATTTCCACTTTCCTTTCAATCGTAATCGTTTTCCTTTTCTTCAGTGCATCACCAACCCTTGCATCAGATTTATACTTTGAAGCCATGATTACGAGAGTAAACCACGAAAAGTTTAAGTGAAAACACAATGCACACAACAATGTTTACGTGATCTGACTTAAAATGGCGACGACAGCATGGCGTTGTTCTCCCTCGGGTCGACGAACTGTCTAAAACGCGCAGTGTTTTGACTGTCGCACATCATGCAAAGTAGTCCATCCGTTTGTTAGTACAAACCATTGTGTGTAGCTCGATTTAAAAAAAAAAGGCTTTACAGAGGTCGGTTTGTAAGTACGGGAGTTCGTATGTTGGGCGTTCGTACCCCGGGGACTACCTGTGTATAGTCGAGTTGCGGTCGTAAGTGGGGCCCACAATTAGGTGGGAGCGGACTAAAGTTTTTTTTTTCAGTGCTGCACGGGGGCGCAAGGGATAAACCCGCTAGCGATAGCCTTAGAAGGTGAAGCCTATAAGAAATAGAACTGGTCTGCGGCTGCAGATTTCTTAAAATGGCGGTTGAAATAAATTACTGCGAGTACTCGACCAATCAGAAATGTTCAGCGGTGCAAGCCCTGCCTCCAAATTTCCTCTACTTTTGGAAAGTAGTACCCCCTGGAGTGCGGAGCAGGGACTTTTTGGGGGGTAAAATAATGTCCCCAGAAACTTAATTTAGACCCTGGTTCCTGTGGTGGAAACGCAAAGAGTTCCTCAAAAGGTTCCTAGTTCCTGGGGAAAGTTCCTGCGGTGCAGATCATTTTCTACCCTCCAGTCTTTATGCTCCAACAAAAACACAAACAGAAACGTATGAAATGAATAAAATGGAGAAAAGAAGCAAGCAGGAAAGAAAGAAGCAAGTCCAGATACACATACACAGTCTCTTTGAACGACAAGGCATTTCATCCAGTGAGGTCAGGCCATAAAGCAGGCCGACAGCAATATAATGGCCTTTGTGCCAGACTGAATGTGATCAATTAAAGTACTGTCATTACTGCAGCTTATGCCAGGGGGCTGGAGTTCAGACACACACCCACACTCACTCTCTCTCACATACACCTCATCTTCTGTAGAGTGGCCCTACAGCAATGAGTCAGCACTATTCTTACCAGCTGCTTTCCAAATCACCACAGTCAACAATGTGAAGGCCTGTGAGCAGCACCCATACACGTAGTATGTGCACACAGACATAAGGATGAGGGCACGCACACATACACATACACCAGCAGCACTCACAACACTATCTCCATCTTTTTTTGTGGAGATTAAAACAAAGTAACATCCCCTTCAAACCACCCGCACATACACGCATACTTTAGATCTGAAATCATCTTGACGGGACAATAAATAGTTTGCTAGCTTAAGTGATGTACTCAAAAGACTGATCTCATCTACTTAGTTTACCGCTGTCTATCCATCACAGGCTGCCCCCTCAACCTTCAGGAAACTTTCTTTGGTGAACCTATGACTCAAACAAGGCCTCTCTGTGCTCCACATCTTCTCAGCCAGGAAATTAAACAATGGCACTGAAGCCTAAAGCCCGTTGGAGGGGTCTTGGCCCGTGATGCAGGAATTCCAGCTCCTTTGAATCATTGCTTATCTAAGAATCCCAGGAAATGCAATGTGGCAAGGATCAGTCTGGCCAGACAGGCTCAAGTGGCCTTAAGATGAGTTTATGGCTGTAGGCCCAGCTGTAGTAACAGACGGAAATCAGTTTAAAACTGAATGTCAACTTTCTTTTGTTTCTTAAAATAAAAAGAAAATAAATAAAAACATCAACAGCTCCAAGCATCCTCTGTCTTTAAACCGGGTTCAGATGCTGAAGGCACCGATAGCTGCAGTTGATAGCCCAATAAAGATTAATACCTTGCACTTCTGATAGAGCATTCTATAAAAAAAGGCTATAACTAGTAAGTTCACCTCCAAGTTCACTTGTGTCAGTGTGCACAAATTGTGTATTGTGTCATTCTGAGGGCAGCTGTTGGCTTTGTCAGACTTCTGAGGAAAGAAACTAGGCTATGCCCTAAGCAGTTAGGTCTGTGCGTCACCTATCTTTCCATTTCTCCCCGACACCAAGCTGTCACTTGGTGTGCAAACAACAACCTTCTGCTTAATACAGCCAAAACCCAAGAACTCATTATTGACTTCCGATGCATGCCGAATCCTAAAACACCCACACAAATGTACGGAGACCCCATCACCACCACTGACTCTTTTAATTCCTTGGAACATACATCAGCAATAACCTGAAGTGGAAAATTAACACAGAACACATCATTATAAAAGCTCAACAACGACTTTACTTTCTTAGGCAGCTTAAAAAATATCGGATTAAACATCAACTACCATCACAACATCTACTACAGTATGGTATGGTGGCATGGTTAGTCAAACACGGAAATAACTGCAGCAGATCGTCAGCGAGGCATCCAAAATCATAGGCAACCCACTCCCCTCAGTTGAATCTCTACATACTAACCGGACTGTAAAGCGAGCACAGAAGATCATCTCCGACCCCTCAGATCGTGCTCATCACCTCTTCCAGCTCCTTCCCTCAGGGAGGCGCTACAACTCACTGTCTACTAAGACTAAACGCTTCACGAACAGTTTTTTCCCCCCCTAGCCATCAGGACTCTGAATTCCTCCCCATAGTCCCCTCCTTATGCACCACTGGCATAAATACCCCCATACACCTTATTATTACGCGTGATGTTTTTATTTCTGCTACTGTGTAACTGTATTGTTCGTGATAATATTGAGTGTCTGTTGTTGTCCATGTATGTATTGTGCTGCAGGGTTTAATGTGTACCAAAAACAAATTCCACTGGCCTTGGTCGTGTGGCTAATAAAACAATCTAATCTTATCTAAAATACAGGAGTTGTCTGGCTTGGCCCAATTACATAAATGATGTGAAAACAGATGTGACCTGCTCTACAAAACCTAGAAATGAATGCAGAGAAAGAAAAACTTCTAATCATCCTCTTTAACTCTATTTTGACACATCCTCTTTGTATTTTACATTCCATCCTGATAATCACATGTTCTTGGTTACACTTGTCCTTTCAACTTAGGAGCTGTCACTGGAATACATTAATCATAACAAAATTTGGTGATTTTATAATTAACAGCAAAATGTAATTTCATTGGTCCAATCTGTTTGGATTTCCTATTTCCACGCAACATTCAAATAAGCAACTTTCAAAATAACACTGTCAGAGACTTGGCTCCTCTTCTTTTCTTGAAAGTTATTTGTAATCGTGGTAGGGTTCGCACAAGGCATACATTAGGATGACTGAAACAACAGTGGCAGGGTGCAACGTAACATATATTGTGCTCTGTGTAGATTGCAGTGTCTGTGGAGAGGAGGATTTGGGTCTGAAAACAGCAAGCATTGCTGGGAGTATGATCTTGCAAAACAAAAAACAAAAAAAATCACTAATACAGATTGAGTGCTTAACTTTCATATGCAAAAGCAGACCTTTGTCATTTGTGAACAGCTTCACTCCATTCTTTGTTTCCAGCATACCTGTCTCCATGTCCCTGTGCTTGAGAGTGGCAGTCGTGGTTTAGTTTAGTTTAAACATTCATTTGGGGAGGGACAATGTTGTACATTAATCAACATTCGAAACAAATGTAAATGTACCCAAGTTAGCTAATAGGCTAGTTTCCATCGGCAGTCCCTTTGCCTGATGTTGTTAGGCATCCTAGGATAATAAATAGAACAAAAAAATAAAAATAAAATAAACATACAACATAGTTAATATACAATACAATAACAAAACAACAAGAGCAAACAAATAAGAAAATATATACAGAATCTACTCATATATTTTCGTAATGTGTGTGTGTGTGTGTGTTAGTTAGTGTAGATAGCGGGACCGAAAACTAAAGCATTTATGATCCTAATTCTTTTTGGAGGTGGTAGGTATTGTCTCAGAAAGTAAGGGAAAAATCCCAGAAGATTGAAATTATGCATAATTATGCATAAATATGCAAAATATGAATTTTTCTAAAAATGGTCAAAAATCACTTTTCTCGGCATTTCAGATGATTCTGAGCATCTTTGATTTTTTTCACTTGTATAAAAAAACTAGAAGAACCCCGCTACAATGTAGCGGTTTGGTTATCCACCCGTCTAAATCTCCCTCCTCTTTATCCTGCCAGCCAACCGCCTTCCCCCTGCCCCTAAACCCCCCCCCCACTCCAACTTCCTCCCCCCAAATGCTCAGAATCATCTGAAAGGCCGAGAAAAGTGGGTTTTAGCCATTTTTAGAAAATGCATATTTTGCATAATTATGCATAATTATTATAATTATTTTAATTTTCTGCTATTTTTCTGGTCCTCTCTGGAACAATACCTACCACCTCCAAAAAAAATTAGGATCATAAGTGCATTTTTGCAAAAATGCATATATTTTGCATAATGCCAAAACATTAAGTCCCAGAAATTTTTTTTTATATAGGTGAAAAAAAATCAAAGACGCTCAGAATCATCTGAAATGCCGAGAAAAGTGGTTTTTAGCCATTTTTAGAAAAATGCATATTTTGCATATTTATGCATAACTTTAATTTTCTGGGATTTTTCCCTTACTCTCTGAGACAATACCTACCACCTCCAAAAAGAATTAGGATCATAAATGCTTTAGTTTTCGGTCCCGCTATCTACACTAACACACACACACACACACTTAACACCACACACACACACATTACGAAAATATGTATATGAGTAGATTTTTCTGGGACTTAGAAATGTTTTGGCATTATGCAAAATAAATGCATTTTTGCAAAAATGCACTTATGATCCTAAATTTTTTTTGGAGGTGGTAGGTATTGTTCCAGAGAGGACCAGAAAAATAGCAGAAAATTAAAATAATTACACATAATTATGCAAAATATGCATTTTCTAAAAATGGCTAAAAACCACTTTCTCGGCATTTCAGATGATTCTGAGCATTTGGGGGGAGGGAGTTGGAGTGGGGGGGTAAACCACTTTTCTCGGCATTTCAGATGATTCTAAGCATTTGGGGGGGAGGGAGTTGGAGTGGGGGGGTTTAGGGGCAGGGGGAAGGCGGTTAGCTGGCAGGATGGAGTTGGAGTGGGGGGGGGGGGTTAGGGGCAGGCAGTTAGCTGGCAGGATGAAGAGGAGGGAGATTTAGACGGGTGGATAACCAAACCACTACATTGTAGCGGGGTTCTTCTAGTATACAAATAATTTAGAAAAAGATAAAAGATAATATATAGAAATATATATAAAAACACAGACATACAACAACTAATGTACAATACAGTTAAACCACATGTTAAAGGTGTGTGCGAATAACATCAATGTTGACATTGTTGATTCTTAATAAGCCATTTCTTGACATTACACTTAAATGAATAATAGCATGGGAACTCTGATTGATTGTGGTATACTGAGTTCCATTGATGTGATGCTCTAAAGGAGAAGACAGCCTGACTAAATGCAGTTCTCCTGGGTGGGATTGTGCAGTCCCCTCTAGCTGCACCTCTAGCAGCATTGTTTATGGTAGATTTGAAGTTGATGAAGCTGGACAGAGGAGGAGGGGCTCAACCATGCAAGATCTTATAAACTAGGCAGACATTTTTGTATTTGATGAGGTTTTCCCAACTAAATAGATTATACTTTTTTAGAATATGGCAATGATGAAAAGTGAATGGCTTCTTGTCTAAGGTTTTGAGTGCTTGTTTGTATAATGATTCCAGTGGTTTTTAGTTTTGTACAGTGTGTGTTAGATCAGCTTATCAGACAATAGTTGATGAAGGAGACAACCATTGAGTGGAATTACGTATATCTTTGCTGCCTCCATTGATAGGAAGTCTCTGGTAAACCTGAAATTTTCCAAACTAAACTTTACTTTATTGCAGATGCTTTTTATGTGGGTTTTGGTGATTTACAACTGGATGCTGCTACCACACAATTGCCCATTTGATCGGAATGTGCAAGGCATCACGATGTATCCACAACTTCAATTCAATTCAATTCAATTTTATTGTCACTAAAAACAATGTGCAGGCACATGTTAAAAATGAAATTAGGGCTGTGGCTTCACCAATCAGTGCAAGACAGACACAGACAAATACAGCAAACACAATATAAGATATACACACATGAAGACCAAAGCTAAAAATAAGTTAAAAGAGAGCTGGAGTACAACATATTTAAAAATATCTACAGACATTCAGTGGGTAGCCAGGTTCAGGTGGGCAACAGCTTGTGGAAAGAAGCTGTTTTTGAGCCTGGTAGTGCGGGCTCTGAGGCTCCTGTAGCGCCTCCCAGAGCACAGGGGGGAGAACAGTCCATGGTTGGGGTAGGTGGGATCTCTGCTGATGCTCAGACCCCTTCGAAGGCAGCATTTGTGATAAATGTCTTTTATGGCAAACGCTGCACTCCTTACTCCAGAGGTAGAAAACAAACTTGGCTAGACCAGGTTTGAATATAGGTGCGGTTGGATGTGTTTACACTATATGCATTTTCTGATGCCCAATAGGGTTTAGACTATTCAGAGTTTTGCAAGCCCACACATTTGAAGATCTAGGCTTGACAGTTAATATAGCCTGGCATGACTGGACACCTGAGGTCACATGGAAATGACAGGTGTAACCAAGGTCAATGAGAATACAACAGATAAAGACCAGGGTAAACTCATTAATAAAATAACATTGCTTTCATGAAGAACATCCATAATGGTACCTTAGGATACATGTGATGCATGAAGGCCCAAAAAAAACCCCATCAAAACCACCACTCATTGGTGAAAATACACCAGGGGCTGATAGTCAGAAGTAGGAGGAGGTAACCAGGTTAATTAATTTTTACAATCAGCATGGACCTCCAGACTGTGCTATCAGCTTCTACCCCAGAGCTAACTAGTTCTGGTCAAAGCAATATGTAACAATTTCTCAGCATTTCTGTTTTGACTTATTCCTTACCTTTAAATAAGTTTAAATTTTCTCAAAATGTTATGGTTCAGAAGGAGCTGAGTCATGAAGCTCTTTGTTTAGCAATCAATTTTCATTTCAATCCTCACCTATGGTCATGATTCATGAGCTATGGATGGTCCCCAAAAGAATGCAATCTTACAAACAGCAGAAATGAGGAGCACACCAACATGGGAGGATTTCAAAGTAGAGTTGCTGTTCCTTTTGAGGTAAAAAAAAAAAAGCTAGCTAAAGGTGGTTCACATATCTGATAAGGATGCCCCCTGGGCATCTCCCTTTGGTGGTATAACAACCACAACAAACTGGGAAGAGACCCCAGGCAAGACCCAACATGCTGGAGGGAGTATGTATCTAAGCTGGGATCTAGGCTTGACAGCCAATCTTCGTTCCAACCCTCACCTATGGTCATGAGCTTTGGGTAGTGACCGAAAGGGTGAGATCGCAGATACAAATGAGTTTCCTTTGTAGGGTGTCTGGGTTCAGCCTTAGGGTGAGGAGCTCGGACATCTGGAGGGAGCTTGGAGTAGAGCCACTGTTCCTTCGTGTCGAAAGGAGCCAGTTGAGGTGGTTCAGACACCTGATTAGGATGACTTCTGGGGGCCTTACTTTGGAGGTTTCCCAGGCACGGCCAACTGGGAGGAGACCCCAAGGTAGACCCAGAACTCGCTGGAAGGACTACATGTGCAATTTGGCCTGGGAACGCCTTGGGATCCCCCAGGAGGAGCTGGAGGGCATTGCTGGGGAGACGGATGTCTGGAGTGCCCTACTTAGCTTGCTGCCACCGCGATCCGACCCCGGAAAAGTGGCTGAAGATGAATGAATGAATGAACTCATTTTGAAACTTTTCTTTAATGGAAAAATGTTATTCTCTTTGATCCCCCCCCCCCACATGTTTCACTAATGCTCGACAGCTTTTATCTCATATGTTCACAGTTTCGGTGAAGTTTTGAGAATATATGCCTGTGAGTATTACATAGTTGACTATTGATGATAGTTGTATGTGATGGCCTGGCAGCCTGTCCAGGGTGTCTCCCCGCCTGCCACCCAATGACTGCTGGGATAGGCTCCAGCATCCCCGCAACACTGAGAGCAGGATAAGCGGTTCGGATAATGAATGGATGGATGACCCCCCCCCCTTTTTCTCCCCAATTGTATCCGGCCAATTACCCCACTCTTCCGAGCCATCCCAGTTGCTGCTGCAACCCCTCTGCCGATCTGCGGAGGGCTGCAGACTACCACATGCCTCCTCTAATACACGTGGAGTCGCCAGCTGCTTCTTTTCCCCAGACATTGATGAGTTTCACCAGGGGGACATAGCATGTGGGAGGATCACGCTATTCCCCCAGTCCCCCCCCCCGAACAGGTGCCCTGACTGACCAGAGGAGGCCATAGTACAGTGACCAGGACACATGCCCATATCCGGCTTCCCACCCGCAGACACGGCCAATTTTGTCTGTAGGGACGCCCGACCAAGCCGGAGGTACCACGGGGATTCGAACTGCCGATCCCCGTGTTGGTAGGCAATGGAATAGACCACTACGCTACCCGGACACCCCCTTTAATGGAAATTTCAATTGTATGGTCATAATAAAATGTTTAAATAACTTATTTTATCTAAAACTGCCCCAGGTTACAGGACCTTTTCTCACTCTCACTCAAGCAAATCTCAAAATAAAAAAAGTGCTCCAGGTTACTGGACAGGGCTTTTTTGTACAATAAAGTCCAACTGAAAATGAATTACAGTATATCCCACTTTATCCAACATGTTTTACTTTCCCAAAGTAAACAACTCTTTGTGAAGACACGTTTTAGCGTATGCGTGTGTGTGTTTGTGGCTGTGACAGGCCAATTCATACTTTCTGTGTCCACAGGGGTCCACTTCGGTCCGTGACATAATTTATGTCATCCACTCATGTCTGTGAGGGTCTGCACAGACCCTTATGTGGATGTTCGTGCGCAAACCAAAATTTGTGACCACACGGACTGTATGCATAGCAAGCGCACTGACTGCACACGCTCTAGATGAAAAAATTGATGTTTGTTTTGAAGAGAGGTTTTGTGAGGAGATCCGCCGTTACCCACATTTATATAATTTTTGAAAGAATACAGAGACAGCTAAATGGGGTTGAACTTCTGGCGGGAAATCACACAAATGCTTGGGAGAGATGAAAATGCCAGCTAGTTTACGATTGGCAAACAACATTAACGGTACAGTCACACATCTGCGAAATTAACATTGGTGAATATTCACCTCCCATTCACTTCCATTTTATGAGTGAAGGGGCGAATAAAACATTCGTTTCCAGTGGTGAAGGAAATTTGTGTCTTCACTTGGCATGGAGTTCAACTTTGGTGAACTTTGACCAGCGAATCCACAGCCTCAACCAATAGCAAAGAAGTGTGTGTGTGTGTGTTTAACCTCAGTTGGCTGTAATTGACTGTAGTTTTCTTAGTGAGCCAGGATGGAGGAGACTTTGACTTTTGCTGTGTCTAACCAGCCGGTATTGTGCAATATTGTCCATGAAAACTACAAACTGCCCCACAAGAGAGATGCTGCCTGGCTAGCAGTCAGTCAGGAGACAGGCACTGAATGTAAAGAACTGGAAAATTTATTAATAACCTAAATTAATATTTCGCAGTATACAGATATAACTTGTACACCAATGGTCTTCCTCCATATTTGTCTATGAAACTATGTACAATTGAGACAATTAAGTTAAAACGTTTATCTATCTTTCTCTGGACTTCAGTGCACATTTTCCCATCACAAAATCAACAATTGCTCGTGTGTGACTGACAACCACAACCACTCAGACTACAAACCAGCAAACTGATTTCCATGTGTCACATCCTGCACTGCTAACATTCAACACAACAAGATACGAATTTCACCTTGGTAGGTGATAGTCATTCACCTTCATTTGTACATGACAAAATCATAAACACTTTGTCATTTCATTTCATGTACTGCACATGAAATGAAATGAAACATTGTTTCCCCCAGCCCACAGCAGTGCAACACAAAGACAAAAACACATCCAAAAACTAAAAGAACACATAATATCCAAACTAACACATCTAAACTAGACAATACATAAATAAATCAGTGTCCAGGAGAACGAATGCCAGCCAGGATGACTGTCGGAACTGCCAGTCTGCATGGGCTAGCAGTTAGCTTAGCCTGCCCCACTTCCGCGTCCTGTCACACTGCCCTCAGTGTTTCCTCTTCGGACACAGCTCCAGTCAGGGCCATGGTCCTTGGGCCTGCAAGATGCAGCAGACCAAGCTCCCTTGGCCAATCCAACGTTAGCTCTACCAGCCAGACACCTTCAACTCACCTCCCCGCACTCCACACGACAACACTAAAAACACAGTCAAGGCTAGGCGAGGCCACCGCCAGATCGCCCTTGGTGTTATCAGAACTGCCAGTCTGCATGGGCTAGCAGTTAGTTTAGCCTACCTTAACCACTTCTGCATCCTGTCAGACCGCCCTCAGTGTTAACTCTGCGGGCACAGATCCTGGCAGGGCTGTGGTCCCTGGGTCCACAGGACACAGCAGACCAAGGATCCAGCACCAGTTCTCCCAGCCATCAAACAAAGACAAACTTAGCCGCAGACGTGAACAAGGACACTGCATGGATGATACTGGGTGAGGCCACTGCAAACGTGAATTCGTGCCACCATCTTCCCACACCGGTACTGGGTGTGGCCGCTGCAAACGTTAATTTGCACCGCCATCTTCCTACACCAGAAGCAGAATGTGTGACCATTACCTAATCATGCATTACTGCCACCAACTGGAATGGAGTGTGGATGAGGAAATGCACATGAGACTGATGTGGACCATCAATTGTAGTATGAATTGAACGGCATGCGCATCCACACGACTGGTACAAGTCCACAGCTGTCCACGTACGTGGAACACGGAAAGTATGTTTCTGAGACTGTCTGTGCCACTGTGTGTCCGATGTGAACTATCGTGCGGCGCATGCTTGTAAATCTGACCTGCACAGAATCGGATAGATCTGAGACCAACAGGCCAATCACCGATCAAGCTGAAAATCGGCCAATTCCAGTCATCAGCCAACCGATCAGTGAATCTCTAATTATGAGGTGTTCTAAATTAAAATCGCAACCACTTTAACATCAGACACTTTATTACTAGGTTAGTGTACTCCGTTGGCCCTATCAGAATCATAAACACTTTGTCATTTCATTTCATGGACTTGCGCACATGAAATGAAACATCGTTTCCCCCAGCCCACAGCAGCGCAACACAAAGACAAAAACAAATTTCCAAAAACTACAAGAACACATATATCCAAACAAACACATATATCTAAACTAAACAAAACAAAACAAAAAAAATCACTGTCCAGGAGAACGAACGCCAGCTAGGATGACTAGTGATCTATAATAGATGATCTAGTTGACTCTCTGGCATAAACAAGCATTCTTCATTTGTTCTGACAGAGCTTTCATGCTGCTTTGACCTGAGCTCAACTTAAAGTTCCTATGCTTTAAAAACACTTATCTTAAATCTGCAGGTCCTGAACCCAGCCACTGAGGATGCACAAGCCAGTGCATTTTTAGTGTGGGAAGATGCCGGTGTAAATTCACATTTGCAGCGGCCTTACCCAGTACCATCCATGCAGCATCTTTGTCCACCTCTAAGTTTGTCTTCATTTGATGGCTGGGAGAGCTGGCGCTGGATCGGCTGGGAGAGCTTGAACTGCTACATCCTGTGGGCCCAGAGACCACGGCCCTGCCTGGAGTTGTGCCTGAAGCAGGGCAGGCTAAGCTAACTGCTAGCCCATGCAGACCAGCAGTTCCAACAGTCATCCTGGCTGGCGTTCGTTCTCCTGGACAGTGATTTTTTTTTTTAGTTTAGATATGTGTTAGTTTGGCTGTATGTATTCTTGTAGTTTTTGGATATGTGTTTTTGTCTTTGTGTTGCACTGCTGTGGGCAACAATGTTTTGTTTCATTTCATGTGTACAAGTGCATGAAATTAAATGACAAATAAAGTGTTTCTGATTCTGATAACGTAGGAGTTCCTCAATCAAAAGTCTGGTAGTTGCTTTTGACTCTTTTGAGTTAGTTACACATTAATGAAATCGTCAAGACTGCTTTTTTCAACCTCAAGCATTGCTAAAATTTTAACTACTTAATTACCACAATTGTTTCATCCAGACTAGATTAATGCAAAGCCCCTTTCTCTGGCCTGCCACATTATTAGCACTAAAAATCTCCAGACTGTAAAGGATACAACTGCTTGAATCCCTTTTATATATATATAAAAATCACATTATACCCATCTAAGCCTTTATTCAGTAGGTCGTTTTCCATGCTAGATCCTTATTTTCAAGTAATATACTAAATGCTACATTGGCTTAAAGGCCTTATGTATCACGTGCCTTCCAATACCAAGGCAATGGCCTCTTCTCTATTTTCTGATCCAAAAAGACCTCAGTGGCTTGAAGAGTGGTTTCTTACCATGCCCCTTTGCCTTGGAGAGTCTCCCCGTCAATAAGGAGGCTGATTCTGTAATTTCCTTCAAACCTATACACTTAGTTAAGATCTCCGCCAGGCAGTAGCCTGGAAGGGATTATATATTTGGTTGCATGTGTATGTGTGGGTTTGCATGTGTGGGTTTGAGTGTGTAACTACTGGACCTATCAGCCTAATATTTTTTTGTGCAGTTATGAGTGTATGATGAAGAACCTCTTATGGTTTCAGTGATTCAAAACCTTCAACATTTGCTCTCGCTATCACTGCTCCCTCTCTTCATTCAGTCTAGCTCGTTCAACCAACGCTGCTCTCTGTTGCTGCCTGATCTAAGCCAACCGTGCGCATACACAACTCACATCTACAGTTGAGTCAGAATGAGTAGCGACAGTGTCAGAACTAAATCATTATGTATTCAGCTGTGAGTCTTGAAAGTAAACGAGAAGTCGATGGTATTTCACAAGTCAGAAAATGATTCACTGATGATTTCAGCACAGGAGAACTGGAGGAACACTGGATGAACAAAAAATCATTCACCTTATTTACCTTGCTGCCACACGGAAGTGCCATAGTCTCCAATGTTAAAACGCCACTATTAAAATAAAATTTCAAAAGTAGGACTTATCATAGTCACAGCTGGAAATCATCTCAGTAGCTACAATAAAACATTTCCTATGGCTGAGCTGTGTTTTCTTACCATTGTTTTGTGAATAAAAGTCAATCAGCAGAGAAGCCATTCACCTTAATTCATTTTGTGAAAACCACAATGGTTAAATGTTGTTTTAAGTCTTTTAATAAGGGCTTTTAAATTATGATAGCCTAATCTCTGTCATTTCATGTCAGACATGGTTGCTTTCATGCGAGGGTCCACCTAGGAGGCTGCACATCCACAGACTGACAGGCAAAACCCTTATTATTAGGTAGATTTTTTTAGCTTCAGCAATGCATATTAACCCCCCCCCCCCCCATATTTCCCACTCAATCAACTTGGACACTGCATAGACATTTTATAATGGGAAAAACAGTTTTTCCTGTCCGTGTGTGTATGTATTTTCCCTTCTCCCGTTAAGTGAAAAAAGGGGTGGTTTGTCACCAAGTCCAAGCAACGGAGAAGGAGATACGAATGCCTGGTGGGGATCTGCACTCTACTGCTGAGTGCACTCCTCTAGTTTTCATTATCATTTGACTTGAACTTGACTTGAACTCATTATCATTTGACTTGAATGAAATAGATAGCGATTGTACAGAAAACGGCTTGTGTTTTATTATAACAGGTGTCTGAAATTCAGATTTGACCAGAAATGTAAAGCGCTTTGAGTGGCTGTTGCAGCTAGAAAAGTGCTATATAAAATGCAACTTGATTGATTGATTGAACTTATACCTCTGAGTTAGTGGGCTTTGTTGAAACTTTAATCAACCTTTCTGGGAGGGTCTCAGTATAAATGGGTCTCCCCTGCTGTCCCTCAGTGCTATTGCACTCTTCTAGTCCACCATCCATTTGTCTGTATGAATGTAATAATCCTATTGGTGCTTTTCCACAACATTGGCTGAAACCATTCCAAGAAACTATTCTGATTGCATTTCCATTAGCACATGGTATGCCGTGGAATGATTCCAAATTGTGCCCATTTCTTGATTTTAACCATGTTTTGATAACCATGCTGAACATGGCCTGATCATGGCAATGAAAGGGTTTAATAATTCAATGGGCATTCAATGATTGGTTTTACATCACATTCAGTGATGCCACATCTGGTACAGTGACGATAGTATCCCATGGCGCCATTATTACACCCTGCACTGACCCTATCTTGCATACTGCAAGCAAGCAAGCATTTGTCTTTATCTATCAGAAAACAAAACTGTCTGAATCATTGTTATGGTCAATGGAGGATAAACATTATATGTGTATTACATAGATGGACGCCGTTGCATGGAGTCATTTGTTGTAATCATTGTAGTTTTTTCTTAGGGACTTCCATCATTCTGACTTCAGTTCCAACTGGTAACGGAAACAAACAATATACGTGCACAAGATTCTGTTGGTACGGCGTGGCACACAGTAGCGTCATTATGGCCTCAGCATAATAATGAGACAAGAAGTATACGAATATGCCTGTTGCATGCTTCCTCTTTTATTCTCTTCTTCCAGGACTACAGCTTGGGCAGCCTTTGACAGTGTGGTGACTGGGAAATAAGATTTCTTTCTGTCTGTGGTGAATTCTTTGTTGCCACTGACCAGGCCTTGGCCTGTCTTGAGACTTACATGCCTTTTGCCAATGACTTCACCATTTGTGACAGCTGAGGTTATGCATCATGCTCACCGTGATGAGCCATTGACTGCAGTTTGCCAGGGGATCAATTCCACCTATTTACTCTCTATGGGATGTAAGCAGTATTCTGTGCGGAGCACAATGGGATAGCTAGGGGCGTAGTCCAAGCATGCGAGGGCAGCAGAAGAGGTAGGGATTTTTTTTTAGATTGATTCTGCTTTCTGAAAATAAGAGCAATGTTTGCAAGGCAGGACAAGTTTAGGTTTATTTAAAGTAATGCATTGTTTCGCCAAATGCCATCAGTCAACATGTCTTTTAAAAGACAGTTATAGCAGTTTTGAAATTTCCCTTACTTTATGGTCCCTCTACGCCGGTATATAGGGCCACTGGCAGAACAAATGTTGCGTGAAGGAAGGTGCAAGAAATTGTTTGTGTATCTGGTAGGTAGATTTGAAAGATTATACTGAATTTAGCACATATACATGCAATTAGCTAGCATACTGCTTTCCCTTATTCCATTTGGCTAGTACATTTCAGCAATTTATCTCATGCCCGAAACACCATTAATCTATAACTGCTATTTTTACATTCATGAAGAAAAGGAGCAAAAACTGAATATCAAAACACATCTGTCATGCTAATTTGATTGACCACAGGATTAGTACACCTACAAAATGGCCAGTTAACCATACAGAGGCAATGCCAAGCAAACTAATCACTGGCATTACTCTGCACTCTGTCTCCACCTGTGTTAATGATGTGCCCAAGTTTTTCTGCTGTAGTTATGACACCTCTCGTCTTTGTGTTCCAGGGTTCCATGCCACTTGGCTGGTGCATGGGATGGTGTTGTTCTCTGGTGATATTTGTGGTGGATGTGTTATGTTTCATGTGCATACAGCGCTGTCCCAGTGTCCACTCAGCCTAACTCTAGGGCTGGGTATCGCCACTGATTTCCCAAATCAAATTGATTCACAAGGTCCCGAATTGATTCAATTTCTGAATCGATTCAAATCAATATTGATTCAGTTAGGGATATTTCAGTTACAATACTAATTTTTCTTGGATATGAAAGATTCTCAGATAGCTAATGCTATAAATTGTACAAGGAACTCTCTAACCTGGTGTATAATTAAAAATATTCATATTTACATTAAGAATTGACCCCAAAGCAGTTTTCAGTCTGTAATTTCCATTTCACACCGTCAACGGAGGGGAAAAAATTTAAAAGATCGATTCAGGGATTAATCCATCCATCTTAACCGCTTATGCTGCTCTCGGGGTCGCGGGGATGCTGGAGCCTATTCCAGCAGTCATTGGGCGGCAAGCGGGGAGACACCCTGGACAGGCCGCCAGGCCATCACAGGGATTAAATGAATTGATAATCAGATTATTATGATGAAGATCGATTCGAATTGGGAAAACAACTCATTATCACTAGGTCATTTTTGTTATATATTTTATTTTCAAATCTGTTACTGCATTATCTTTCTTGCTCACTCAGAACCTATTGCACACCTATCCCTCCTGGAAGAGGATCCCTCCTCTGATGCACTTCCTGAGGTTTCTCCCATTTATTTTCCTAAAACACATTTCTGTGGAGTTTTTTCCTCATCCCAATCAATGGCGTAATGGTAGACGGTGCTGTCCACTGTCTGTATCTAGCAGTTTTTTTTTACCGTGTATGTAAAGTCCTCTGAGGTTGCAACTGTGATTTTAGGGCTGTACAAATAAACCTGACCATATAGTTACAGTGGGGCCTTGTATGTATGTGAGTGGTCCCTTTCTGAAATAAAGATACCAAACAAAAGACATCCATTTCTCGCTCTGGGGAGGTCACAGATAGAAACAGCTAAGAAAGTTTTGACAGTCAATCCTTTATAAAGCTACAAAACTCGCATTTTAAAAGAATTATGTGGGGCTTCAGATTGGATCATGCAAATAGCCTACATTTTCTGCTTTGTTACAAAATATCTCCCCGGGATATGTCGAATAAATAGACCTTATACCACTAAGCATAAGATGTTAATAAGACATTATGGGACTGTTTTATTTTATCAGCATTATTGAACTTGAACGGATAATGCAAGATCCACTGTGCTAAGCAGAAGATTGTGATTTTATTCACTTGTAGTGCTTTAATAACAATGAAAATGACCTTCAGACAGAACAAAGAGGATTACGGGACAGGGTCAATGGGCTGGGTTATTGACGTTGCCTGATGATGTTGTACTCTAACTAGGCCGATCTTTACATGTCGTTTGTTTGCATGTTTTTATGTCATTTCCTTTTCTTTTCTTGCTTAAAGCAGAGTAAAAGAACAAGAGAAAATGAACCAGCTGTGTCAGATCTTAAACGCATCACCAAATTGAGCATCACAAGTTCATCAACGTTATGACAAAACATGAACTGCTCGTTTGGCACACAGTTGATCCAAGTTACCTGGTAAGGAGGCGGTGGCTCCTGATCGGGGTCAGCTCCGTCTCCGTAACTGGCTCGGTCGGACTGAGATTCGTGCAGCAGAGAAATATCATCCGAGGTCGGAGATTTTAGACAGTTTCCCATCTCCGTCCTCTTCAAACTCTTTCCCCTGTCGATGTCACTTTACAAATAGTCGATTCTAAGGGCCACCTTCACCAACAGTTCAGTAATTACGCATGAGGCAAACTCGATCTACTGGGGGTTTTCCATACACTTAGAAATGTCCTCTCCCAGGCGACGGGAGAGCGGCTCGGTTCAACAAAAACAAAACATCATTCAGTTACCAGCACAAAGAGCTAGCTTGCTAACACTGGCTAGCACTCGCAAAACGAACATTTGCTCGCCAGCTCACGCGAATGAAATAAGCCCACAAAAAAAAGAAATTCGCGGTCCTACAAAAAAAACCCTCAGCGGCGAAGTTACCGGTATTTCGCACCCAAAATGACGAACCTAATTGCCCCTACACTGGTTTTGCACCCCATGACAGGGACTTTCCCCATTAAAGCTCATGAACGAGAGAAGGTGATGATGTAGCAACACGAATCGCCGCCCCTTTTAATGCGGACCAATGAGCTACACCTTACGTCACGGGCACGCTGCCTCAGCGCCAATCAGAGTGGCGATCACATTGCCGTCTGCTAAAAACATAAACACAGATAACAAACTGATACAAGGTCTTTCAAGCTCAGGTCCATCTCACTGAAACGGATAGGCCTCAACATATCGGATGTTACGCATTCTGTCAAGGTTTTCTTCGTATTTGACTGAATTTGATCCTCGCTATTAGCATTCTTAATGAGACGTGGTGGCTGTACAATACTATACCACGTTCTTCGTGGCTGTCGTCAACAAAATGAAAAAATCCCACCGGACACAATGTGTGCAAAGCTTTGTTAGTAATGTTATTTTGTTAAGTGAAATATGCCACTTTATAGTGTACATAAGCATGCTTTGTGCAGCTGATTGTGCTAAGAGAAATAGAGGAATGAACACAATAAGGCAAACAACACAAAGGGGGATTTGAGTTACTTATTTGATCCTTTTCTTTTAAATTACAAAAGAAACAATCAGTATGTACAGGAATAATACTCTGCTCAGTATTTGCCATGCCCAATACTATACGCTGACCATTAACATCACAGTGCCATTAAATCTGATGGAAGTCTCATCATATCAATAAAACCAAAGAGAAAACAAAACAAAAGGTAAACAGAATATAATCTGAAAAAGTTGTTTGATTTGTCATTTCAGTAAGATCCACATTAAAATTGTTTATTAAACATTGTAAAGCATATATTTCCTCCACCATTTAAAAAAAAGTCTAAAATTGACTCTGGTCATTTCCTTAAACCCAAACCTTAGTCTAATCATGAATAAATCAACAGAGTTCTAATTCCATCACTTGAGAGATCATTTGAACTATTGGGCTTAAGATAGTCTGTTGAACACACAACTTCAAAAACCTACTAAACAACATGAGGACATGTGACCCCTTTTTTGCCTTACTACATTTCTTTGACTTATTGCAATCATCTGGAATAAACATTGGTCATATTCAGCTTACTTTTTGATGCACAGGATCTATGAAGTATAACTTATTCTGTAGGTTGTTCTAGTTTACTGTGGCTGATGGAGTAGTAGTTAATAAAGCAAGTGGCTGTCGCTCAATCTGTCTTTCCTTAATAAAGATGCAACAGGCTGACAAGCAAGCAGTTCCTTCGCCTGTATGCCTGAATGGCCTGTTTGTTCAAACTCAAGTACCGTTGGAGCCTGTCCCACACGCCAGCAGGAGAAAAGGAGGGAGTCTGCCTTTCTAAAAGACACATGCATCTGTCCTCTTAAAACGGGACATTTTTTTTCCTAGAATGCGCCATTTGTAGTTAATAAATAAACACACAAAATACTCTCCCAGTCAAACAGACATACGTCGACTATGCAGATTTTGCAAGACTGGCTGCTTTATATAATCCTGTGCAGGGGTCAGTGTTTGGGTCTGTGAATATGACAAGAATTTAGTGGCGGGAACAGTCCCTTACAGGAAGACTGTTACAAGCATTCCATTAAGAGTTGCTATTTTTTGTAGGTTACAACATTGTTCAAGGAAAAGTATTATGTTAAAATGAATTTCTGGATGAGACAAAATAAATAAATGGAATGTCATGTGGAACAGCAAATTCAGACATTAAAAAGTCATATCCTATTTGGCTGTGTTCTTGTTGTAGTTTGTTTTTGGTTTTTTTTAAACCTGCAAACCAAAATATGTCCTATGCAGAGGGGCAGAATAGAAGTCAGTCTGTGGACAATGCATTGGGTTGTGTTATGTTGTATCTAACCATATTGTGTTGTGTGATGTCGTTTTAGGTGGTGCTGTATCAAATTTTGCAAATGAAAATTACTTTCAATAAAATGGTGCAATTTTACTGTTACATCTTGATGGCTGGCTTGTCAAATATTTGCTGCTGGCTGTGTATAGTTAGTGTCCGTGTTTGGTTAATGTGATGTTTGGTACTCACTGAGAACTAATCTGATTTCAACAAGACAGATACGTGTTAGCACACATCTAGCTCAGAATATATCTAGCTAAATGTAGCTCACTTTTAGACAGAACTGTTTAATTTATCATTACATGATTATATATCACCCAACCAACTTTAACTGTCTAAGAAACACAACACAAGTCCATATATCATGCGAGAATATTTTTCAAGATTGTGTTTTGGTGTTTTTAACTTTATCAGACAAGAGGTCGACAGGAAATGAAGACAAGAGAGAGGGGTATGTCATGCAACATAGGTCGCCAGCTAGAATTGAACCGGTGACGTTGTGTCCATGTGGTGTGCACTGTAACTATTCAGTTACAGAGGCACCCCGTGCTAGAATATTTTTAATTGCTTTTTTTATATTTAGCTCCCCAGTTAGGAGACTTACTCATCTCTAGACTATCACTTTTCACTTTCACTTTTTTCAAAAATTGGTTAGATTTAGTCAGATATATTCTGAGCTAGATGAGAGCCAACAGTAGCCACCATATTGAAATCGGGTCTAGTGCTCGCGGGGCTGGCTCTGTTGGGTTCACCCCGACTCCTCGACCTGGCACTGCATTGGGTTGGGCTGAGTGGTGCATTGTGGGATGTCAGGAACAGGATGCTGCCTCTAGTCTGGTGCGCCCTCCTCTGGGCACTAGGGGCTAGAGGGCATGTGGATCCCGTTCTCCCCAGTGCCCTTGGCTTTGTGTAAAGCAGCCTGGATACGGAAGTGTGTCCGTGATTCCATGGAGTAGTTTTTATAATTTTGCCTAAAAGAGAGGAAAGCATTATTGATTATTCGATGACCATTGTAAAATTTTACAGTTACTTCCTGTGTCTTTAAATTGTATTTCACTGATCCAAGAAATTCTCGACAACTGCTTGAAGAAAACAGATCAAATGTAACCTAGCCTTGTGCCATGAGGTCTTTCATTTCAAATTTTTAATCTGAACCCACTGGCGTTACATGGATGCCTGGAACAGGCATTGCTCAAAATTTAGATATAAGTATATAGTTCCAATCTACAACATCGTTAATGTTTCATCAAACTATAGAGTTAGTGGATCATATCTGAACTATCTGGTCTAACAACAGCATGTTTCTTTATGTGCAGATGTGACTTAATGTGGACACTTACTTTGCTGTCTCCAGGAGCTTGATGGCCTCATCGGTCCTGCCTTGCTCCAGACACAGCAGGCCGTGCTCCAGCAGGGCATTGGGAACCAGGTAGTGGTCATACTTAATCTGGGCCTCACTGTGGACAATGTAAAACGAAGCAGCCGCTATGGAGGTGTATCCAACATGAATGCAAGATTTCCCTCTACTGTCGTAGTGTGCGCTGGGTTTCAGTATCAGGACTATATAGCATTGCTTGTATTTGTCAAGTACAAAGCATGAACAAACTATTTGACTTGGCTTATTAGCATTTACCCATTGCAAGACATATTCTAAAGGACATAAGAAAGCTAGTTAAGTTAGAAAGTAATTAAACCTTCAGTTTTATGGCACTTTTTTTAAAAATCAGGGTTCCAAAATGTAAAACAAGAGACAAACAGATAAAATGATAAAACATGAACAAATTCCAAAATGAGACTTAGTAGATAAAGCTGCTTCCAAGTAAAAGGAGCTTAAAGTGGCACAACTATGCTGTAACGTGCATGGATAAGTAGACATGTTGGCCCTTGGCTAATGGGTCGGACCCTTTAGTCGAGCGGGTTAGCGATGTCTCCCGCAGTGCGGGAGATACGGGTTCGCGTCCCGCCTGTGGCAGTTCCTGTGGTTGCCCTCCGAATTCACTACATTGGTGTCAGAAGTGGGATACGCGCGGACGCGTTTTTCCAAAGGAGGGAGGTAGTGTAACGTGCATGGATAAGTAGACACGTTGGCCCTTGGCTAATGGGTCGGGCCCTTTAGTCGAGCGGTTACCGATGTCTCCCGTGGTGCGGGCAATGCGGGCGATACAGGTTCGCGTCCCGGCTGTGGCAGTTGCTGTGGTTGCCCCCAGAATTCGCTACATTGGTGTCAGAAGTGGGAATTGCGTTGACGCACTTTCCCAAAAGAGGGGGGTAGTGTAATGTGCATGGATAAGTAGACACGTTGGCCCTTGGCTAATGGGTCTGACCCTTTAGTCGACTGGTTAGTGATGTCTCCCGCGGTGCGGGAGTTATGGGTTCGCATCCCAGCTGCGGCAGTTCCTGTGGTTGCCCCCGAATTCATTACAATACAAGACAACACAAAAAAAACCCAAAAAACATAATTCAAAGGAGTGAAAAGTGAAAGAAATGAGATAGGTCGTAGACTGTTTTTTTTTTTTTAAAGATGGTAACTGATTGGATAATTTCACTTATAGGGCATATAATTTTGCATATGTGCTTTCCTTGGCTTGGCCTATGCATGCTTGTGTGATTGCAGGTGTGTGTATATATGTGTGTGTGTGTGTGTGTGTGTGTGTGTGTGTGTGTGTGTGTGTGTGTGTGTGGCTTACTTGCACAGGATGAGGGTGAAGTAGTGCTCTGCCTCCTCCTGGTGGCCCAGGTGTTTGAGGCACAGTCCCCTCAACAGACTCACCAGACACTGGTCGTCTATGGAGAATTCATTCCCTGGCAAAAGCACAAGACAGTCAGGAGGACCAGTCACTACGACTAGTCATAAAGATTGCTATTTTGGGATTTCAATCACGGCATCTTCGTTTGTGACGATATCTACAGACAATTTGATTGCAGTTACAGCCTGAAATGCTCTAACGGGGAATCAAACTAAGTCAAATATCATTTTAGCACTGAAGTATTTTAGAGTAAGCTCAAGCAGATCACATTGTTAGCAAATGACTGTGAGTTTCACTCCAGATAAATAATAATGATAAATAATTCCTCTTGACCACAGTTGAAAATCGGTTTTATGTACTTGACAACTGTCAGGAACTTGTTTCATTTAACAGGCCAGAGTTAAGAACTGGGGTGTTTTTATTTACTTGGGCTGCTGTCAAGTTTAGCCTGTGCTTCATCCAGTGTTTTCAGCATGCCCTCTGTCAGGTCTTTGTGTTTACCGATCACTGTGTAGCCATTCCAGATGTACATCATCTCCTAAACATCACACACACACACACACACACACACACACACACACACACACACACACACACAGACTGAATTTTCACCTCATCAGGTGAAGTTGAGAACTTCTGCATTCATTATTTTAAAAGGGAAAAATTAAGGAAATATTGACTTGCGGACCAGAGGAGGAGCTGGAAGAGGAATTGGGTTCTCTGCTAGGTAGCGCCGGGCCTTCCTGATAGCAAACTTCTCAGTTGGCAAAGACTTGCCTGCTATTTTCTGCTTCAGCCCCGGCACCTGCCTGGGAGTATTATGACACAATTTATTCATACCCATGTTGATAGCTTGAAGAATAATAGTTGAGGGGAAGAAAGTTTAACTATATACATGTATAATAGAGAAAGATAAAGCAGATTATTTCAATTTGTGAATGGCCCACTTCTTGATTTATTTCACTCATTGCAGGAGGATACCAATCCCTAACTAATTCCTTTACATACCTACTAATTAATATGTTATTCACTCTTTTGGAAGTTTTTGCAACTGTATTGCATTTATGTAAATCCTTTGTGTTCCTTACTTTGAACATTTCACCCAGTCTAATTTCTACTATGTTCAAATTAAAAATAGAAGCTTAAACTTGAACCTGAACTGCAACTTGAACTAAAGGAGGACCAGCAAACCCAGGCAATATTATATAGCACTTACACATCAGCTTCCTGTCAACAAAGGCAGTGACAGTTTTCTAGCTAGGGCAAACCTTTAAGGTTAAGGTGCCAAGAAATTTACCATGTCAGAAATTACCTCACCCATCAGGATTTACTCATCTCGGCTCCGTCTCCTGACCAATATATTTCAAATGTCTTTGCAGTAAATGCTGGTGGTGATGTCATATTGTGTCACATACGGGGAGGCTATGAGTTATCTGTTTCATGGTGGTTGCAGAGATTATTCTCTGTAGATGACTGTTTTAATTTCACTTCCTACCTGAACAGAGTTAGCTCAGTCTCCCCAAATGTCAGGCAGTCATCCTTAGTCAGCATGCTGAGGTAGGCTGCTTTCATATACGCATAGGTAGCCTGCAAGGAGGGGGAAAAGATGTGACTATGCTCCATTTTTGCCTTTGACACAGAGAATCCATTTTTATCATTAAACTAAGCAACTTAAAGTATGTTCTTCCACATGTTTTCTTGCAGTTTTTGGACACGTTCACTTGATCAATCCATTTACAAGTTCAGAATCTGAATTAAGTTTATTGGCCATGTGGGTTTGCACATACATGCAATTTGACTCTGGTTTCGTGGATTTCTCAGTGTACTTAACATAGAATAACAACACTACAACACAACAAGCTTCAGCTACTATATACACAAGGATTGACTTACACAGGTGAAATAAGAGGTGATAAAGTGCAATGGTGCAGAGAATATATAAGAGATGCTGAAAGTTTAATGGTTAATGAGTGCCACGAGACTGACGTGTACTGTATGCATGCAGATCCTCCTGCCCCACAATGCCAAAAATTACTCCTGAGGTTTTGCCCACCTTGGACCACGTGTTCTCCTTGCTGAGCAGGTCAGCATAGAAGTAAGCCATCTTCCAGTGCCTCTTGTATGTGAAGCACCACATCAGCTCCCAGTAACACATGTGGTGAAACTGTTTCCACTGCTGCTGGGCCTCACAGCACTCCTCGAAACGGTTGATAGCCTGCAGGAAACAAAGATAAAGACACACATTAATGTGCACACACACACACACACACACACACACACACACACACACACACACACACACACACACACACACAAACAAATAATTTGAGAGGTGCTTAATATATAAAAGGCAAAACTCTGCCTTGTGAGCTGACTGCCAGAGAATCATTTCAGGTGAGCTGGAGATGATTGGCACTCACAGCATCCAGGTTGCCTTTGATCTCCTCTATTCGACCAGCGAAAAACAAAAAGATGGATCCCTATGGAGAAAGATGGCACCCACAGTTTACTTTTTAAAACACAACAACAGGGGGGCGACTACTGTTACAGCTAGATCTGTTTATATGATCATATAAAAACAGGGATAATAACTGTAAATAATTTGTGTGTCTGTAATTCTTGTGTAAGAAGTGGGGTTGTTGTGAGGCATCTAGTGTGTTGGTGTAGTGTTCTGTGCCTGTCACGTCTCACTCTCAGCCTTCATCGCTGGCTAGCAGAAATGCAAACAGGAGAGCCGAGCGCGTAAGTCTCTCCCTGCCAGTACATAGCCTCTCCAACAGCAAGCCCTATGTAGCGCCTCCTCGTGGTGACACACGGTAACTGGGTACACGTTGGACCCTGGCTGAATTACAAGGGACTCGGAGGAGGTCTGGCCCCTAGACGCGCAGTACGCAGGCCCACCAGTGTGTTGATATTCCCTGACGCCCACGAACCAGCCCCCAGCTATGGGTTAAACAGTGTCACTGCCTAGTGGATACCTCGGGAGAGGAATAGGCTGTGGGAGTAAACCCCTACAGAAAATCAATGCCCTTTTGTGACTGTTTAAGTGGGAGAATACTGCTGGCGTCGTGTGTGGCTGCCGCCTCTCCCTCTCTTAGCCCCCCCTTCCCATCCACCCCTGTATGTCTGTGTTATGTTTATCTGTTGTCTTGTTTCAGCCCGTTTATTGTAAAGTGACTTTGAGTGTTAGAAAAGCGCTATATAAGTTTGATTTATTATCATTATTAAATATCTTAATATAAGGTGTTTAAAGTGTGCCAACCTTGGGATACTTTTGGAGATATGGCTGCAGTAGTTTCTCTGCATCCTCCACGTCGCCCTCTCCAGTGCCTGCAAGAGAAAAACCAAAAAAAAATAGAGCTTAGACCTTTGCCTCTCTCTCCTTCTGTTGTTTTTGATATCATATATGTGTGTGTGCATGTATGTGTGGTTCACTCCTGCCTCACCAAGTATGAAGCTCATGAAGGTATGATAGCAGAGCAATAGCATGTTACACAGGAAGGACCTGAATGTGTTCTCTGCTGAGCCCTCCTGGAGCTGCTGAAGACCAAACTCCTACACACACACACACACACACACACACACACACACACACACACACACACACACACACACACACACACACACACACACACACACACCAGAGTTACTACACAGACAGTCTGAATAGCCTAACATAGCACAGGACAATGTATCTCCTGTTAAAGCCTCCTCACCCCCCCACACCTACATTCATTATACAACTCTTCTCCCTGTCAGTCAACCATGGCTATGTTTCCTCTTTATGTCATCCATAACTAGCTCTCGCCTGTCAGAAGAGCTCACCTTATTACCAGAAAAGCCCACAAACTCCAGCAGCCTGAGTGTCCGTGTGGGTAACATGGAGATCATCTGCAAGAAGAAAAGGAAACAGGAAATAAATGGCACACATCACACCTAGAGTTTGCATCCTTCTTTTAAGTCTTGTGATACGGTTTGTTTCCAATTGAACATTTTGACAACGTATCCTGGCTCTGGGCCACAAGTAAAATATCCGCGTCAGGGGGTTTCCGCAGAAAGTCAACTAGGTTAAAAACAAACTTGCATGAAATTGCTTTTGGAAATCCTTTGTTTGGTATATTTTAGCCTACTGCAGGCCAAGATGTGTGCATTTTGATACACGGGGACAATGCAGTGCACTTCATGATAGCGTAGACAAGCCTTCAAACAATACATGCAAACATTTGAAAGACAGCGGACCAAATACCAATGGGAATGATCCTGGTACAGGGAAACCCCCATCATCGTGTGCCCACCGATGAATAAAAATCCCATGAAGTTACTTGCCACAACTAAGAGGCTGAGGTGTAATGATAAACAGGGAGTGCAACTCCTCACCAGGTTGAAGGCGCCCACCCCCAGCTTCACACCACCCTCAAAATGGCCGTGGTTGTCCCCGTGAGTGTAGCCAGTGGACTGGAGGACTGCATGCAGCTCCCTGTGAAGTGAAGGTAAAGGGAATGGATGAGGAGGTTTTAAAAAAGGCAAAACAGAAGATGGAGGCTGAGAAAGAGAGACATTGTGAAAGAAGGATGGAGGGGGAAATGGGTAAGCATTGAAGTGAAGTAGTCAAAGATGACAGCATAACATGATAGATGTAAAGATTCTCACTTGTATGTCTGGTAGCTATTCCTCACTTTGATCCCTCCTTTGATGAAACTGATCATGTTTTCATCCTGGAACGGCAGAGAGAGAGAGACACAGAGAGAGAGACAGAGAGAGAGAGAGAGACAGAGAGAGAGAGAGAGAGCGCGATATAAGTGGCAAAGGAGAGAGAAATCCCTTTCATGCTAAAGCATGGTAGGAATGTATGACTAAAATAAATCTCAAGCGCAGACTCACGACACGAGCTGCTTCATTGAAAACATGGGCTCTCACCTGAAGAAAGGTTAGTGCTGCTCTCTGCAAGAGACACTCGGCATAGCACACTTCAGCATGGAGTTCCTCTGAGGTGAAAATGATTACATCATAGTTATCTTCAGTCAGAAAGCCTGAAAGCACTAGCGCAGCAGAGCACAGGGGCTGCAGCATGACACAGCCACATACACACACGCACACACACACACACACACAAGAAGCACAAATTCAAAGTGCTATTCACTACTAGTAACATACTTGTGCGTTTGCACACAAACACGCACGCGCGCGTGCACACACACACACACACACACACACACACTCAAGTACTCAAAGCATAGGTGGAAACAGCTAGAGAAAATAAATGATGGTGCAATACAGTCAATGGTGTCTATGGAGGGAACATCGAGGAGAAAAAATATAGCGAGGCTATGTATTATTAATTCGTTTCCACGTTTTACTAATTTATGGCGTTGTTTAATTAATTAACTCCCACATTTTGGAAAAATCATGCTCAGGTCTTATTAAACCCATCCCCCATTTTAGTTCATCCATCCATCCATCCATCCATTATCCAAACCACTTATCCTACTCAGGGACGTGAGGATGCTGGAGCCTATCCCTATCCCGGCTGGCAGGCGGGGAGACACCCTGGACAGGCCGCCAGTCCATCACAGAGTCGACACACATACACACATTCACACCTAGGGACAATTTAGTACGGCCAATTCACCTGACCTACATGTCTTTGGACTGTGGGAGGAAACCAGAGCACACGGAGGAAACCCACGCAGACACGGGGAGAACATGCAAACTCCACACAGAGGACAACCTGGGACGACCCCCAAGGTTGGACTACCCCGGGGCTCAAACCCAGGACCTTATTGCTGTGAGGCAACCGCGCTAACCACAGCGCCACAGTGCCGCCTCATTTTAGTTAAATCATTCCCTATATTACCATATTTCCCAGACTACAAGTCACCCCGTAGTAGAAGTTGCACTCAGCAAAAACGTGTTTGTTGCGAAGAAAAAAAAAGTTGCTCAGTATATAAGTCGCATTTATATGGTGGTACAATAGTGATGCGCGGGTCAGGGTTTTTTAATACCCGCACCCTCTCGACCTGCTATAAGAGTCACTCTGAGCCGTCCAACCTGCTATATGTGTTAATTAAGCACTCAAACCAGACCCGACCCGCAAACCTCCAAATTTAGCCTGTGCTACAGCAAAGTGAGCAGTGTTGTACTGTTTCGCTTTTGAGCTGTTTTGCCCAGCATAATAAACTGATTGCAAGGCATAACCTATTGTATATTAGCCTAATAGTGTCTGGGTGTAGGCTTTAAATAAACAGACTAACTGTTCCAAACAGTATTCTTTATTGTTGAATATAAGCCGAACAAGTAACCCTTCATCAAGACATGAACTCTGTCTCTCTGTCTCTCTCGCACACACACACACACACACACACACACACACACACACACACACACACACACACACACACACACACACACACACACACACACACACCCAAAAGCCTCTTCTTTTGAAGGTGTAAACAAAAGCTACCACTTAGGGGGGAATCTCGTAGATGAAGCCTCAATGCGCTAAACACATGCCATGATCAAAACCATGATTGCATATTGATGATAAAGCTGCTTGCGTGTGTGTGTGTGTGTGTGTGTGTGTGTGTGTGTGTGTGTGTGTGTGTGTGTGTGTTTGAGAGAGTGACAGAAAGAAGGGAAGAGAAGGTGGGGTAGTAATGCACAGCCTTGCCTAGTGCACGCAGAGTTTCTATAAGTTATTCATAACGTACTTGGAACGCGGCTTTGTCCCTTTTTGACCCACCCACCAGAACCCGTTGTCGGTTCTAGTAAGCTTAACCAAACCCATCCGGCCCGCGCATCAGTACGCTAGTATTTTCAACTGAGTCACAAGATTAAACATTGCCATCTAGTGACCTTATTTGAAATGCACTGTATTCGTCCCATAAAATTAGATTGTATATAAATCGCTTTGGAATATAAATCACAGGACCAGCCAGCTGAGTTAAGAAAAAAACAAACAGACAAACTAATTAACAAACTAACTAAAAAACAACAACAACAACAACAACAACAACATTGACTTATAGTCCCAGAAATACGGTACTAATTTGTGACCTTCTTTTAATTAAATCATGCACTTGTTTTATTAACGCATTCCCAGTTTCAGTCTCATTCATGCACACAATCAAGGCCAGTTATAAGCGAGGGCATGGAAGAGCCACATGACCCCAGCCAGCAGCGGATGTTAATTCACACTCTAATTACAAAAGTCAATTTACTAATTCTGGATTGCCCCCTTGGTGCAGAACATCCCCTTCATGAAAGCCTGCATACATTCATATAAGTCACTGCCAAAACAATTCGTTGATATTCCCATGAGCTCCAGCACTAGGAGAATGAATGAGATGGCAGTCACTGAAGTGCTAAGTTACTTAGGAGAGTCGCTGTCTTCAAGAAGTTTAAAATACTTCCGCTTAAACTCAGCTTTAAACACAGCAGCCTATGTCAGAAAAATACGGCGATGTATCTGGCGCTGCTAGCAAAAAAAGGAATGCTAAAATTCACAGGGAATATCGACAAACTGTTTAGGAAGTGTTCCGGCATGAATGTATGTGCATTCCTGTTAAGGGGGACATTCTGTAGCAAGTGGGCAATCCACAGCAAACACCGGCAGAGGCTTCGGGTGGGAGTGGACTGAGCAATTAGGTCCCTACTGATTACCTATTTCACACTGGGAGGTCAAGGGTTGATAAAACAAGTACGCAATTTATTTAGAACAAGGTAAGGAATTGATAGAACATGGGCACGACTTTTCTCAAGCATGGGAAGAAATTAATAAAATGAGGCCTCAATGTTTTTTCTCCTTGATGTCCTCTCCGGGGCCCTTTAGAGATCTGAAATTCACTGTAAAAATTCCATGTTAACACCATTTTATCAAGTATGAAGACTGCCAATAATGAGACAGTTTCACTTTTTCTGTGCAGTGATATTCTAGGTTTTTTAGAACAGCATTTAGAGAGAAAATGAGAAAAGCCGAGCAGTTAAAATTAGAATTTGATGCAGTGTATTCACTCTTTATTTGTATAGAGGCCTATACCGACCTTCTGTAAAGTTTTTGTTGGTGAAGGTTGATTTCTTGCGGTATCTGAAACAAATGAGCGTGCGTGCACACACACACACGCACATGCACACACACACACACACACATTATTAATTAACCAATTTATAGCTTCTCGATGCAATGTATATCT
Organism: Lampris incognitus; assembly: GCF_029633865.1. Classification (NCBI taxonomy): domain Eukaryota; kingdom Metazoa; phylum Chordata; class Actinopteri; order Lampriformes; family Lampridae; genus Lampris; species Lampris incognitus. The sequence goes on along the minus strand of NC_079213.1, from coordinate 85,517,276 downwards.
ATTTTTTCTATACTTGTTTTTTTTTTAGTTATTGTTGTTGCAATCTATTTTACTCACTTTACCACTGCAACCATTTAATTCCCCTACAGGGATTAACTTAAGTACATCTAATTCACGCTAATCGATTTCATTCTCAAAGGAGAATATTCTCGGTCACTTTTCCCCAGTAATGCAGCGTTAAGTTGGGTAACGTGTTCCTTGTGTAAATCAGTGGCCCAGTTTGCACCAGTAAAGATAGGATGCTAAATAACGGCAAGGTGAAGTGATGCCAGGATAATAACTCAGATCAGCTTCTCTGTTACCAGTTATTATCAATCTGAGTGGGAAGAAGGCAACTGCTTCAGAAGGCAACTACTGAATTGTAACAACAAGCACTGGGTTGTTGCCTCACAGCAGGAAGGTCCTTGGTTCGAACCCCAGGGTTGCCCAATTTTGGGGGTCATCCTAGGTCATCTTCTGTGTAGAGTTTCCATGTTCTCCCCATGTCTGTGGTGGGTTTCCTCCAGTTGCTCCGGTTTCCCCCACCATCAAAAAGACATGCATGTTTTGGTTAATACTCCTATCTGTGCCCCTGACTGAGGCAATGGCAAAACAAACTGGACTTGATCCCCGGGTGCTGCACGGCGGCTGCCCACTGCTCCTAGCTACATAGCTAGGATGGGTTAAATGCATAGAAGAATTTTCCCACGGGGATTAATAAAATATCTCAAAATCAAAAAAAAGGAAAAACCGTAGCTGCAGAACAGCCATTGGGATGTGTGTGAATGGAACAAATGACCAGAGAACATGTTAACAGTTGTATGTGCATTGCTGTGGGTGGGGTCAGAGTAATGGACTCTAATATAATTTCTTCTTTATATATAAAACAGAGACGGCACTGTGGAAGCATAGCTTTTCCCTTTTGTTAAAACCAAGGGCTTTCCTCCAGACAAGGAGGCACCGAGTTTCTGAGTGCCCGCTTTCCATAGCTGCTTACTTAATTTGAGCCATATTGAGTTATTGGTCACTTGATAATTACTCTCTGGAGGATTCTGCCTCTCTCACCCTGTGAGACGACCACCCATTCTATATGCTAGCTGCTCTTGTTTATGCAAACAACATCGGTCCATCCCGGGCCAAACCCAGTGGTACTCAAAGTTATTTCATTTACATTGTTTTCACCTTGCTGGTGGAGCCAGGCAGTCAATCACGCTACCGTGAATGGAGTTGATACAACCCTGTGGTTTTAAACTGCATCCTATGAATGCTAGTCACTGTACAAGAACAATTGCTTCTTTACATTCGGGGAGCCAGTCAGAACCACTTTCGCTATGTCGCTGGTCTCCCTTGCCCACAACTGTAAAATTAAAGCAAACTGAACTTTTCACTCTACATGAGCAGACTTTGAGAATTTAATTTACTGTAGGAAAATCCCAGCAGTACATACATCACGAGTTTAGGGATTGTCGTATTGTCACACATTGATTTCCCAATGTGGCTGTTCTGACCAAGATGAAAGTGACCCAGCCCCCTATCTGTTTTGTTAATACAACATTACAAACCAGATCTGTACAATGACATGTAGTGTGCAATTGAATTTGTACTGATGGATTTGATAAAAAGACCATTAGGGGCCATTAATCTGATTTTCATCACATTCACCCAGATCAGATCAGGAGCCACCGAAGAAAGTTTGGTTTCCTAAAGAATTCACTAGCCTCTTCATCACTGGTGGGAGGACACGAAAACAATGATAATAATGACAATAATTAAACAAGAAAAAAAAAGGGAAAAGGTGAAAAAAAGTTTTTTGGATGGTTAGAATCCAAATCTCAAGGTTACTGAGAAATTGACAGTCTCTTTGTGGCATCAATTTTTCTGCCTCATGTGAGCAAAAAAAAAATTAAACCTTCAATGTATTTTTTATATACGTATATTTTGGCAGTTTCATCCAGCACATCTTATTTGCAATTTAAGAATTTGTATGAGAATACCAGCTAGTGTCTGAGAGGTCCCAAATTTCACCATTCCTTTTCCCAACTAACTCCACCAACTAGATGTTTCAGATGAGAGAAGACATCAACATCAACATCACCAGCATGCAGCTGATGGTTCTTCTCCATGCTGATAAAGAAGGAAAAGCTCACCGCTGACAGATGGCCTGGGCCTCCTTCATGGTGTTTCCTGCTGCCAGGATGTGTTCAGGGTCAAAGGTCATCATGGCCTGCATCTCCAGGATGGTGGCATAGGTCAGTGCATGGTACATGCTGTCTTTGATTCTGCAAACACAAAATTATTTTAGTAATTATTTTCAATCCTACACTTGCTAACGACTCTGAAGAAGGTGGATTTTAAAACAGTCTACTGCTTCAACTATCCGCTGGTGTTTAAAAAGGACAGAAATGCTGGAAAAGTAAAAAGATATGTAAATTATGCATTTTCACTCGAAGAAAACAGAGTTGGTGGCAATCTGTTGATAGATAGATGTTTAGTCAGACAGTACGAATAGGAAAGGTATGACGTGACACAAAGACTGTTATACTAAATGGTTTTCTCAAACTTTGCATAATGTGAGGGAAGGCGTGACGGCCGCTGAAAGGGAAAACATTTCCAGGCAAAACATTGAACAACTATTTTTAGTTGTCCTTGATGGCATATCACACACTGGGTAAAAAGTTGCCCTAGCAGGTTTTAAACTGAAGGAGGGGCGTAAAAAGTGTTTTTGTCACCGGTAGATGTACCAGGTGTTCCACTTACAAAACAATATTGTAGTGACCACTGAGGGAACTTGAGTTGGAGTCTGTTTGTAGAATATGGATTTTATCAAAAACTGTGCAATGTCCAAAATAAATTAATGCAGCCAGGAATGATGGTGTTCATAGTGTTTCAGCTGGTATATTTCATTGGTCGAGATTTAAACAGTCAACACACAACTGTCACCAATACACCCCACCTCGGTCACACACACACACGCACACACACACCACACACACACACAAAACACACAGACACACACACACACACCTGTCATGTCTTATGTGTTCCGTGTGACCAAGCTACCAAGTCAAACTCCTTGGAGCAGCAAACTTAGATAATACAAGAATCCTGATTCTGATTGCCATTCTATGAGCTACACTGATAAGGCATAGATTAGCATCATGTTACACCGCTTACTCACATACGTATGCTCCAAGGGGCTGATGTACGCAAATCACAGTATCCCACTGGTAAGACAGGCGCATGGTCCACAAAGGAATGCTGTGGGTCTGCATTACTGGCATTTCATTGCTATTAGCCACGAATCAACCCATGTGACCGGCCTCTGCACAGTCACTCTCAGCTCATATCATGATAGTGGCTGTCTTTCAGGGCTACACACACAAGAATAACCAGAATTTCCAAAGCTGCACAATGGCACAGAAGGACAAGTCACCATTAAGCCTGTATAGCATCAACTTTATACACACACACACACGTGTGACTGTACGTTATAAGACGTTTTTGAGTTTGTGTGCCCTCTGCCAGAAGGCAGAGAGAGAGTGAGAGAGACAGAGACAGAGAGCGACAGACAGACAGACAGAGTGACAGAGACAGACAGACAGAGAGTGACAGAGAGAAAGAAAGACAGACTTTTCTACTGTGTCAGCTTATGTCACAAGACAGCCCATGCTTACGTTGATAAAAAGGCTTTTGGGATAGGGCTGATTGCTCGTGGGCACGCTGAAAATGGCAGAGAATTTCAACGATGTGACAGCTGTCTGGGAGTATGCGGTCAACATAATTACCAAAGGCCTACTGAAGCCAGGCCTTCTGGCAAATTACTTTGCTTCCTTATCTGCGATGAGAAGAGGCTCCCTGCATTCTTTAGAAAAACAACAGTGTATCTGTCATCCCCATTTTCTGTTGGTGTCATTCATGATCAGGACTTGGCACAATGACCAGAGACTCTGTGTTGGTCATCTTTCATTCTGTTTGAATGTGAATTTTACAAAAGCGAAACCCTTTTGGTAGACTGAACCACCTTTACTTATAAGTACGGGACTGAAAACTAAACTAACAGGATGCCTCACAGAGAAGAATAAAAGCGGAGTAACATATAAATTTTTTTTAAAAGTAATGAAATAAAATAACATCAACAAGTACAGAAACCCATCACATTCAGCAACATCACAAATAAGAAGAGGGAAAAAAAACAGGAAGTAAAAACAATAATCAATAAAAAGCCAGGTTAAATAACCTGGGCTTTAAGACGCAGTTTGAATGTTACTACACAGAATCACCCGTGGAGACTTGTAAGGGATTTAAAGAATCTTAAATTCAAGTCTGAATTTAACTGGAAGCCAACACAGTGCTATGATGGTATGGGACCTGTAAGATAGAAAAGAATGAGGTAGCCCCCCCCCCCAAAAGTGATTCTACCATGACGTTTAGAATGGGCCTCCTGGAATGTTACCTTCTGTATTTGCAAAGGTGAGGAAGAAGAAGAAGAAGAAGAAGAAGAAGAAGAAGAAGAAGAAGAAGAAGAAGAAGAAGAAGAAGAAGAAGAAGAAGAAGAAGAAGAAGAAGAAGAAGAAGAAGAAGAAGAAGAAGAAGAAGAAGAAGAAGAAGAAGAAAAGAAGAAGTAGTAGTAGTAGTCTGGCCTTGAAAAGCATGATGTTGCTTGAAACATCAGCATCTAGTGGAGCCACCTCTCCCTAAACCATTACAGTATTATAGTTTAGGTATCTATCAACACCTCTACACCTATTGGATAGCACACAACACCACCCCTCTCCTACAGTGCTATGGAACGGGTGGAGGAAAATCACAGCTGTACTTTGTCTGTTGCTGGAAGTTTCAAGAGAGCTGGACAGAAAAACTGAGCCCCATGTTGGGGAGTGCTGAGACCTGAAGGCTGATCAACTATTAAAAGTGAAATAAACTCAATGAGGCTGGTTGCTGTTAAAAGTCTTCCGCTACTCATCCAAAGTGAGGTACAGAGCTATTTTAACCAAATGAGTTGCAAATGTGGAGTTTGTGCATTTGCACGCTTGTTTGTCTGTGTGTTTGTGGGTGTGTGGACATGTGTTAGTGCGTGCTTGACACTCATCAGGTGTATAATTTGTGTGGGAAATGTACATTAAGTTAACAAAGAATGGACGACTGTGATGTTAAAATAAGCTCCACACCATTACTTCATGAGACTTACAGTAGCTCTCTCAAGTACTGTGGAGGGAGGATTTAAACATCTTCTCTGGGTGTGTGTGTGTGTGTGTGTGTGTGTGTGTGTGTGTGTGTGTGTGTGTGTGTGTGTGTGTGTGTGTTTGTGTCGCTGTGACTGTGTGTGTGACAGAGTAAATATGGCATTCATAGGCACCAGCTGACTGCATCAGGTGACAGCTTGAGGTGGGGGAGGAAAGCAGAAGACATAGAAGGAAGAGGAATGGAGGCTACTAAAGAGAGGAAGACAGAAACCAGAAGATCAAGAATAAACTAATCTCAGGCCCTGTTTTCAGACACATGGTCCCAACAGGCTAGCTCTTAAATTTTAAGTAGTTGGGGACACTTTCTGCAGGAAGGACACGCAATCAAATTCTGAACCACAGTCATGTCAGATGCTGTGGATAACATCACCGTGTAAAAATGTGTGCATTCTAGCCACAGCTTTGCATCCGTCATTTACCAACAGATGCTTACCACAGAGGTGTGGAAAGAGGCAATGAGCCAGTGCAGGAAACGGTGGTGCTCCCCAACAAGGCAGCACAACCTTTTATGTGACATGGTAGAGCAATTGCAGAAGATAGTGCACCAAGGGCTGGTTTGCAAAAACTCAACTATTTCAGCAGGTGAGTGTGTGTGCACACCAGAGGTTGAAGCCAATCAGAGGCTTCAGATAAAGCAGGCAGGTAAGGCAGGCAAATGCTTCAGCCCCCCAATAATCTAGGGGCCCCTCCATGGACTGACTGACTTGCCCTCCACAGCAATGACAGCAATGGCTTAAAATTGCAACGCCGCCAACCCTCAAACCCAGGACTCCATAGATGTGGAGGACATAGTTGCGGCATTTGAACAAGCTAACATCCGTAAACAGAATTTTTAAAATAGATACTTATCTGTGAGCCTCGTTTTTATTCATATGTTTGAATACTTTTAAGTTATTTATAGCGGTTTACTCTTTTAATATTTTTTGCAATCTGTTTTTTAGTCATTTTAATTATTATAATTTTGTCTACGTTTACATTTGTTGTTGTTGCTGGGCTTTTTCGTTGTTTTTTTATACTGTTAACAAACTTAAAATAAAACTGTTAAGATTAAGGGTTTTAGGAATATAATGGCAGAAGGGGACAAACAGGAAGATGTTTGTTTTCCTGCCTGAGGCCTTCACACTCGCCTCAGAAGCCAATGAAGTGCTTCTTTTGTCCCACACATCCTCCTGACCACATAAACCAGCCAAACTGTTGTTCTATGTTAAGTATGCCTTTTTGTTTACTTTCCAACAGTCCAGTGTATATCAACATACATTTTGCAATCTAACATGTTCAAATTTCAGAGACAATGCGGATTACTTTCTGCCCGAAGCCTTTCTTTCTTGACATGGCTTATGGTGGGAGTGGCGTTTTTTGTTATTTTTTAACCAACTCAACATTGTATAGAAGAATGAAAGCCACTTTATTTTGTCATTGCATTCTCACAACGAATTCTGTTGTTACAATGAATGTGTTCTCTGCATTTAACCTATCCTATTTTATAGGAGCTGTGGGCAGCTGCAGCACCTGGGGACCAACTCCAGTTCTTCTTTCCATTGCCTTGCTCAGGGGCACAGACAGGAGTATTAACCCTAACATGCATGTCTTTTTGATGGTGGGAGGAAACCGGAGCACCCGGAGGGAAACCCGTGCAGACACAGGGAGAACATGCAAACTCCACAGAGAAAGGACCTGGGACAGTCTGGGGTTCGAACCCAGGACCTTCCTGCTGTGAAGCAACAGTGCTAACCACTGGGCCACTGTGCCGCCAAGGGGGACCGCTGAGTGTCTTGTAATGGAGTTATTGTGTGCTATGTGTGCTATGTCACTTTGAATAAGATAAAATACCACACACCAAAATATGACATTCAAAGACATAGACCTACATAAAAACCAATGAGCTGTCGCCCAATCAGACAAACAGGCACAAAGTTGAGGTTTGATAGTCATACTACATGTTGAAAAGGTTTGGGGTCTGAAGGGAGAAGACTCGGTAACTTGCCCAGAACATCAAGCTCCAGACAGCAACAAATAGATTTAGACACCTTGGCATGAAACACCTACTTCACTGTAATCATTCTGTTTATGACAATGGGACACTAAACAACAAATTAAACTTAACAGCGTAATGTCCTTCCTCATTCCTTATGATAAATTAAAGATTGATTATTGGTTGATGATGGATGGATGACTAAATCCAACAAAATACCCTTAGCAAAGGGTTGTGAGGACTTGGAATACCATTGAAATGTTCCCGTCCATGATTCAGTGTGACTGTCTGGGAGAAGCACACGAAGCTCAGGTTGTATGTAAGCTGTTGAGGGAGCCCTGTCTTCTGGCTTATGTAAGGCCCAAAACACAACAGTTTAGAGGAGAACCTGGGGCTAAGGAGTGGCTAGCCATCTTGTAGGAAAACAAAACATAGAAAGGAGCATAGTAAGTAGGATAATAGATATGGTGTGATAAAGGTCACGATAATGGAGGAGAATGAGAAGTAACAATGAGGTGACCTGACTACAGGTTGGAAAACAACAGCAGAGCCAGAGTCTGGGGAGCAAGGCCACACCTATGCAGCCAACTCTGATACGAGAGATGCACATGGAGCTGGGTCACATGTCGGTATTATGTCGATGTTGTGATATAAGATGAGATATTGTCTGGCACTTTGGTTAGTTTGATATCATGGTATAACTTCAAGGTTGTCATTCCCTGGTATTAAAGGCTGCATCACAGTAAAGAGAGACAATTTTCTGAACTTATCAGAACAATGAACGTCTCTCTCTGCTTGGTCATCATATCCACACTACTAATGATCATCTGTCAACTTTTCTTGTGTTATGAAAGCACCAATAGACATCCCCAAAATATCGTCATATCATCAGTATCAGGTTATTAAGTCAAACATATTGTGATCATCAATATTACCCAGCCCCAGTAGCACAGAATCAAAATGCCGCTGCTGCACAAATGCAGCCAAAAATGGAGTTATGACACCACCTAAAAATGAATTCTTCTATTATCTAGAACTCTTAATTACAAATATTTTGATTTAGGAAATCAACTGAGTAGGTTTAAGTTGCCTTTCTACAGTTTCAGTTTGATTCATATAGTTTCATTATACAAAGACTTAACAGTGCATGCCACATTAGCGCTTATAAATGTTTAACAGAAACTAGTTCACTTTTTCTTTTTTAATTAAATGTTTTCATTCAACAAAGAAGTCTTGAAATGTTTGCATGGTAATTGAGATTGTCAAGAATGAAGAATTGAAACTGGTGTTGTTTTGAAGTTTATCATGACACGCAGCCCTGCCTGTGCCAACCGCTTCCTGCCTGCCACCTCTGGCCACATGGACCAGTCGTCGCGGTTCCACAGAACAACCTCTTGATTGGACTGTCTTTATAATAAGACATACTTTATAAAGCGTTTATAAGTGGTCACTAATGACATTATCAACATTAATAACTCTTTGATTAATGTTATAAATCGTTAATAAGACAATTTAATACATTAATAAAATAATGGGCTGCCAGGTTGGAGCCCATACGGTAGGAGTTCCCCAAACATTGTTTCAGAAACCATATTATTAGATGAGGTTTGCTGCACCGCTGCAAAGCAGCCTCGCTAACTGCTACCTAACCTTAACCCCAAACTTCACCACAGAAACTCTAGTTTCTGTCATTGCAGCATGAAAATTGACTTTTGGGTACAACATTTTCAAGTCATTTACTCATTTTTTTAGTTTTTAGTTTTTTCTTACTAGAGCTTGAGTGACTGTAATAGAACCCAATTTCCCCTTGGGGATGAATAGTATTCTGATTCTGAATGAGAACCAAGCGGTGTTATCTATGTGCCACGGCAGTCCCTGCTGGTCACGTGGTTTTCGAGAAAATATCTATTGAGACTCACTGGATTTGTAGGATGTGTTCACAACCTAGCAGCCCCCCCAAAAAAATCATCTTATTAATGCTTTATATTAACATGTTATTACTGATTAATAATACATTAAAATTAGTCATTAACTATTAGGGAAGTAATTAGTCGACACTTGTAAACAATTTATGAAGTTTGCCTTACTGAAAACAGGGACCACAATTCCTTTAATGTGGTGAAGTCAGCTAGTCCTTCAAATTGAACACTAGGTCCACTGTAGCTCCGGTACAGCTGAAAATAGAGGCTAGGGCTCAACAGTTTCTGATTCATCTCACCTGGATCTCAGGTGGGCCTGGGACTCCTCAAAGTTATTCTTGAGGAACAGGTCCAGGGCAGCCATACAGTCCTCCAGAGCCTTAGACAGGTTTGACCGCGGAAACCTGGACAAACAATAAAGAAGGAGAAAGTGAATTAAAATAGGAGGAAGAGCTAAATGCAGGGGTTCCCAACTCCAGCTCTTAGAAAAACTGGCTGGGATATCTGACAAAACATCTGAATGTTATTAAGTATCTGGCAGAGGCAGCAGCACTGGGGGTCAACGAGGAGCGGATTAGAGGCACTGAGAGATGCCTAGTTGAACTGAGCAGGTTTCTAGCCCTTAAATAAACCCCTCAAAGATAATTTTCTAGATTTGTCAAATCAAGCTTAATCAAACACATATGTGACTTCAACAATTGACTGCAGATATGACAACAGGCAAAAAGATTATATTTGTCACAGTAACAAATTGGGTTTTTCCTATTTGAAAATGAAGTCATAAAGTAAAGTTCATTATAATTTGTCACAGTGACAAATTGGATTTTTCCTATTTGAAAGTAAAGTCGTAAAGTTGATTTCTCTCAATTCCCTATTCAGCATTTGATTTTATTTTACACGATGAGACAGTGAAATCGCAAAAGACCTTGAGTCCTTTTTGCAGACTCAACTGTAAACTTAAGTTATGAGGATCTGAAAAAAGAGCCACGTCATCTCAGAGAATCCCAACCCCTCCCACCTTCCTGCTCTCTCTCACTCTCTCTCTCTCGCCCCCCCCCCCCCCAGCTTTGCTGCGGTGGCCTTTGTTCTCGTTTTGAGGGAGGACAAACATAAAAGACAACCTCCACACAGCAGGACAAGAAGTGGAGTCGCAGGGGCTGTCCCATTTTCACTTTCTCACCACATCCATATTCCTTTCCTTTCTTGCAGTGGTTCTCAATTCACCCCAGTCCTCACGACCACCGCCAATATGATGTGTGACTCTCTTAGAAGTCAAGTCAATTTTATTTGTATAGCCCAATATCACAATATGCACGGTGAATTAAATGAACGACTGGTCTCTCAATCCCAGACAAATCACATGAGTGGATGACATCGATATCTCGTGAGAATCGGTCCGGCCTCCCCGTGACCGAGACTGCTTTTAACACGACAAACCCACCCAAAAAAAAAAAGAACTAACTATTTACAGCTTGGGAGATGAATACAAGGTGGCACCCTAGTTGAGCTGCGACAGCAGAATAGTAAACAATGGAGGTAATGGTGCATGGTGGAGGTTGTGCTGTGGAAGACATCCATAACTTGTTATGAAAACCACTCTGCTGTGTAAATTTGGGATTTTTGTCTTTGCAGACATTGTTAAAAATTCTGCTGCGTCACGTTTCTACCACAGTTGGTCATCAACTGAGATGAGTATCCAAAGCTGGGATCAGACTGTTCACTTAAAGGATTTTCTCATCAGCCCTATTTAGTTGTGGCGTGCCATGCGGTGCTGTGATAAATTGTTTCCTTGAGCGGGAAATACCCAAGCCCGCCCACGTCATGTTCCGCTGCGTGTGAGCAGGGCGAAGTGTGACAGCTCCAACCCTCAATGTAGTGATATAATGCCATGTATATCCACTGGAACTACACTAGGTGTTATGTACTACCCGGACTGTTATTATGGTTACACCACTACCATGTATGGTTATTACGTCTGCCTACTGAGCCAGGATTAAACCTGAGTTCTATAACCCGGTGTGGTCATTGATCCTCGACCAATACTACCCCAAGTATTACTTCACTCAACTTGTGTTGATGTTATATGGCCACAGAAAGGAGAAAGTGCCCACATTTAGGACGCCACTGCAATGCCGTAGCTTTGCTGTGTACCACAGCTGATTTCGTATTGTAATGTACACGAATAAGTAGACACGCTAACGGGTCAGACCGTTTAGTCGACTGGTTAACGTTGTCACCCGTGATGCGGGAGAGCCGGGTTCAAGTCTCGGCTGCGGCGGTTACGGTACTGCCCTCTTTAATTCGCTACACTGGTGTCAGAAGTGGGATGGTGAGATCGTCAAGGACCGTGAGGCCATCGGAAGCGTTTCCTGAAGGAGGGGAGGGTAGTGTAACGTACACGAATAAGTAGACACGTTGGCCCTTGGCTAACGGGTCAGACCCTTTAGTCGACTGGTTAATGTTGTTGCCCGCGGGGCGGGATATCCGAGTTTGCGTCCCGGCTGTGACGGTCTGGCTGGGCTGCCCTCCGAATTCGCTACATTGGTGTCAGAAGTGGGATGGTGAGACCGTGAGGTCATTGGAAGCGCGTGCGACCAGAGGCATGAGGGAGTTGATATGAGGGGGGTAGTGTAACGTACACGAATAAGTAGATCCTTTAGTCGACTGGTTAACGCTGTCACCTGTGGTGCAGGAGGCACGGGTTCGTGTCCCGGCTGTGGTTCCCGGGCTGCCCTCCTAATTCGCTGCATTGGTGTCAGAAGTGGGATGGTGAGACCACGAGGTCATCGGAAGCGCGTGCGCCCAGAGGCGTGAGGGAGCTGATTCCCGAAAGAGAGGGTTAGTGTAGCGTACACGAATAAGTAGACACGTTAGCCATTGGCTAATGGGTCAGACCCTTTAGTCGACTAGTTAACATTGTCGCCTGTGGTGCAGGAGGCACGGGTTCGCGTCCCGGCTGTGGCGGCGGTTCCCGGGCTGCCCCCCTAATTCACTGCAGTATATACTTATCTGCCTCCATTTTGTCATCCAGCTCCATAGGCTATATTTTAACGATCTAAGCGCAAGGTCTAAAGCGCACGGCGCAAGTGCATTTAGGGTGTGTAACCACTTTTGCTGGTTTAACGAGACGGACCTGGATGCAGACAAAATGGTCTACCTTCGCAAGTGGAACCTCCGCAGGACTTCCGGAAGATGGCGAAGCGGGCAAGCAGCCGTTTTCTAAGCTCTCGCTCATTCATCCATCCATCCATCCTTTATCTGAACCGCTTATTAATTGTTGTTGACGATGTCATCTCTGAGGGCAGGAATACTGCCTCAACTAGACTCATTTCACAGAGCACTTCATCGGTGTTGCTGTAACCGGAAAAGTGGTTTCTTTATTTTGCGCATTCTCTTTTATAGCCCACAGGTCAACACTACAGCGCCCTCTAGTGGTGACATCAGTATAAGAGAACATACACATAACCTTGGTTTAGCCAATGTTGGGCCGGTTTCACAAACAGGGCTTAAATCAAGCCAGGATCAGTCCTTAATCCATACTAGTTAAACTAGGACATTTAAGTAGCCTCCATGAACGTATCTTAAATTTGTTTTAGTTAGTCCGAGACTATGGAGTCCTGGAGTAAGATAAGTAAGTCTAAATGAGAGCACCTGGGTTAAACCTCATCAGGTTAAGTATGAGCACATGCCTTTCGTCTCATGGTGCTCATAAAAACCCGGAGTGGAATCGAAAACATAATTTAATGGTATGAATCCTGAGACATAACAATGGCAGAGGCAAAAAGAATTTGTTCAAAAACTTTAGTGAGTATGAAAAAACGCTACTAAAATAAATGTTATCAAACCATCCAGTTATTGAAAGTAAAAACCATACTACTGCTACTGAGCAAAAGAAAAAGAATGCTTGGGCCGCAATTTGCAGTGAATTCAATGCAAATGAAAATGTAACCACAAGAACAGTACAACAACTTCAGGTGAGAAATCTACATTATTATCAGTATTCCACATTTATCATATTCATATTTTTGACATTACTAATATTGAATGATATCTGCCTTTAGACTCTGTGGAAGAACATTAAACTGGCTTTAAAAATAGAAAATGCAAAGACCAGAAGAGAAAGATTTAATACTGGTGGTGGACCACCAAAAAAAGACAAGGCTGATGAATTGAGTGACTTGCTGTCTGGAATTATTGAACCCCAGCCACCTCTGGATGGTATACCAGACGATGACTGTAATGAATGAAAGATGGTTATTATTTTGAAGGTCCTGTCACGTGTTTAACTTGACCTACTCACGGGTGTACGTGCAGTGCGTGTGACGTATACAGGAAGTTAGACGCGCATGTTATGAAGGTTGTATGTTGAACGGACGCTAGTAAAAGCTACACAGTTAAGAACCTACGAAGTCGGCTCATTCTTGAATTATTCTTATGTCAGTAAAACAAGGCGTCTACGGACATTACATGGTGTCAGAATAGTCTGTGTATCTGAACACGAGCGGTCATGCCGAAGTTTAATCCGCCGAGTGAATTCAAGTTTGACTGCCCCGTTGAATGGCCGGAGTGGAAACAACGGTTTTCGCGCTTCAGGCTCGCGACAAAGCTGGATAAAGACAACGGGGAGATTCAAGTGAGTTCGCTGATTTATGCAATGGGCAGCGAGGCTGAAAAGATATTCAGCTCGTTTGACTTTGCGGCGGAGGGTGATAAAGTGGACTATGATATCGTACTGAAAAAGTTCGACGACTACTTTATTCCCCGCCGTAACATCATACATGAGAGGGCGTGCTTCTATCAACGTAGCCAGCAGCCAGGAGAGACAGCGGAGATGTACATCCGGACATTGTATGAGCTGTCTGAACACTGTGAGTTTGGGGACAAGAGGGATGAACATATCAGAGATCGTCTGGTAGTGGGCATAAAAGACAAAGTGCTCTCCCGTCAGTTCCAGCTCACAGCGGACCTTACTCTGGTGAAAGTCATTGAACAAGTGCGCCAGGCGGAGGCAATAACAAAGCAGCTCAGCCTCCAAGCTAACCAACCAGAGGCCCAGCTGGCTGACGTCAATGTTGTCCGACGGCGGGACGGACGCCAAAAGAAAAAGGGCGGACAGCGTCATGGTGGCAGCAGACCTGCAACCAACAAAGTAGATGAATGCGGGAGGTGCGGCAAGACGCAGCACACCGATGAGCGGAAGTGTCCTGCAACGAACAGTAAGTGCAACAAGTGTCATAAAAAGGGACATTGGGAGCGTGTATGTCACTCTAAAGCGGTGAGAGAAGTCACTGAAGAGGTTAAACAGCTGCACTTTCTGGGAGAAGTTGGCAAAGAGAGCAGTCAGGAAGATTGGACTGTTAGTTTAACAATAAGTGATGTACCAATAACCTTTAAAATTGACACGGGGGCTGACGCTACTGTTATCAACCAAGGGACATTTAAAAAGCTGAAGCCAAACATAAAACTGGGACCTCCTGACACATGCTTCATAAGCCCAGGTGGAAACATCAGCTGCATAGGACAGTTTCAGGCCACAACCAAATACAAGGAGAAACAATACTCCTTTCCAGTGTATGTGATCAAGGGGAGAGGCAGCTGTCTGCTGAGTCGTCCAGAGGCAGTGGAGATGGGTCTAGTGAAGCGGATGGATGAGGTCAGTGGAGTTTTCGGTTCAAGTGGACTGCTGAAAACAGACCCAGTGAAAATAGCTCTGGTGGAGGATGCCCAGCCATACGTGGTGCATACAGCCAGACGGATACCGCTGCCACTTGTACCACTGGTTAAGAAAGAACTGCAGCGCATGGAAAATGAGGGCATTATTGAAAAAGTGACTCAGCCCACAGAATGGTGCGCCGCTATGGTGCCGGTGCTGAAACCGAACAAGAAAGAGGTTCGCTGCTGTGCTGACCTCAGGAGGCTGAATCGAGCGGTGAAACGTGAGAAATACGTGCTGCCCACTATGGAGGAAATAATGCCAAGGCTCGCAGGGTCAAAGTTCTTCACAACGTTGGATGCAGCAAGTGGGTTTTACCAGATCCCCTTGCATGAAGACAGCAGGGGGTTCACCACTTTTATCACCCCATTTGGGAGGTATGCTTTCTGCCGCCTTCCATTTGGTATAACGAGTGCTCCAGAGATTTTCCAGAGAAAGATGGCGGAAACTCTGACCGGGCTAGAGGGCACAGAGGTGTACATGGATGACATCCTTATACATGGAGAGACTGAGGAAATCCATGACCGGCGCCTAGCAGAGGCGCTGGGGGTCATTGAAACAGCAGGTCTCAAACTGAACCAAGCGAAATGCAAGTTCAAACAGAAACAAGTCCGCTTCCTTGGTCACATCATCGACGAGGCAGGCATCAGACCTGACCCGGACAAAGTGGCCGGAATAGAGAACTTTCCTCAGCCCCAGAACGTGACGGAACTCAAGAGGTTCCTCGGGATGGTGAACTATTTGGCAAAATACGTCCCAGAGCTGTCCACTGTAGGTCAGCCGCTTTATGGACTGCTTAAAGCAACGACAGAGTGGCTGTGGGGACCTGCACAGAACACAGCATTCCAAGACCTTAAAGCAGCACTCGCCACCGCCCCGGTACTCACCTTTTATGACGTCACTATGGCTACGGTGGTGTCAGCAGATGCCAGCAGCTACGGGCTGGGAGGCGTTCTGCTCCAGCAGCACGGGGAACACTGGAAGCCCGTGGCCTGCTGCTCCCGACGGCTGAGTGACGCAGAGACAAGGTACGCACAGATCGAGAAAGAGTGCTTAGCCAGCGTCTGGGCATGTGAAAGGTTCGAGAAGTACTGGTTTGGGCTTGACAATTTCAGACTTGTCACCGATCATAAACCACTAGTGCCTCACATGAACAGCAAAGACTTGGATAATGTGCCCATTAGGTGCCAGAGACTGTTAATGAGGCTGATGCGTTTCAATGCAGTGGCTGAATACGCACCAGGCAAAACTTTAGCTGTGGCTGACGCACTCTCCAGAGGCCCAGAGCAGCGCTACGGAGATGGTGCTTCTCATGATGATGTTGCGGCACACATCGATGCCATCGTGTGCCAGGTGCCTGCCACACCTCAAAGGATGCAGGAGATAAAACAGAGCACGGATGGGGATCTGCAGCTCCAGACAGTGTTGGGCTTCATCAGACACGGCTGGCCTGAGTATGTCGATAAAGTGCCGGAGACAGTCCGAGACTTTTATCAGGTGAGAGGGGAGTTATCTGAGGTAGATGGTTTAGTCATCAGAGGCAGTCGTATCGTCATTCCCACAGAGATGAGGGAGGTGATCTTAGACAGAATACACGACGGGCACCAGGGGATAGTTAAGTGCAGAGAGAGAGCTAGCCAGTCAGTGTGGTGGCCCAAAATGACAGAGCACATTACAACAAAGATACAGCAATGTCAATTCTGCAGAGAACACAAGAACACACAGAGAAAAGAGCCTTTAATGTCAAGTGAGCTCCCATCCAGACCATGGCAGAAAGTTGGCATAGACCTGTGTGAGTACAAAAAGCAAAACTACTTGATAGTGTCTGACTATTATTCCAGGTTTTTGGAGATCCTAAATCTACCAACAACTACTAGCAGTCAGGTTGTAGCTAGGCTGAAGGCTACATTTGCACGTTTTGGTATCCCTGAAATTGTAGTTAGCGATAATGGGCCACAGCTAGTTTCAGAAGAGATGAGGAGGTTCAGTGAGGATTATGATTTCATCCATGTGACTTCAAGCCCACACTACCCCCAGAGTAATGGACAGGCAGAGAGGGCTGTTCAGATAGCCAAAAGCATATTAAGGCAGGAAGACCCTCTCCTCGCCCTGTTGACATACAGAGCTACACCCTCTTCTTCCACTGGAGCCAGTCCAGCGGAATTGCTCATGGGTAGGAGAATCAGAACCACCTTACCCACATTGCAGCATAACCTGAAACCGGCCTGGCCTAAAGAGGAACTGATCAAAACCGCTGACGCCGCAGCCAAATCGAGGCAGGCTTTCTACTACAACCGCAGGAACGGCGTGCGGACACTGCGCCCACTGAACTCGGGTGACGCAGTACTCACCAAACTTGATGGACAGAAAACATGGACAATGCCAGCAGTTGTTCACAGTCAGAGCTCCACTCCCAGATCCTACATAGTGGAGACAGCTCAAGGTGAACATTACAGAAGGAACAGGCGCCACCTGTTGGCCACACCCAAAACACTCACCTTTGTTAGCAGGGATCCTGACCATGTCACTCCAGGGGAGAATGGAAACACGGATGAGTCCCGAGCAGCAAAAATGCCAACTTCCACACCCCATGTTACTCGCTCTGGCAGGGTGAGCAAGCCAGCAATCCGGCTGGATTTGTGAGGCGTATGGACTTGTGTACTGTGGGAGATTTTTTATTTTTTTGTGAAAAGGGGGGTGATATACAGGTTAAAATTGTTGGCAGTAAATGTTCAGAGAAATGTTTAGAAAATCATCTTAGAGGGGGAGATGTAATGAATGAAAGAGGGTTATTATTTTGAAGGTCCTGTCACGTGTTTAACTTGACCTACTCACGGGTGTACGTGCAGTGCGTGTGATGTATACAGGAAGTTAGACGCGCGTGTTATGAAGGTTGTATGTTGAACGGACGCTAGTAAAAGCTACACAGTTAAGAACCTACGAAGTCGGCTCATTCTTGAATTATTCTTATGTCAGTAAGACAAGGCGTCTACGGACATTACAATGACCATTTGGATAGTTCAGATGAAGAACTGAGCACAAATGGTAAATATACCAAAGAAAGTAAATTGGTTACTTCCTTTAGTAAATGTATTACACTGACTGTGTCAGTCTTTATTCTTCTTCCATTCTATGGACCATATGAGTTTATTTGTGCTTCTAACAGTGTTGTTTTTCCAGAGGAAAGGAATCTGAGCAGTGTGGAAGAGCCTGCAGTGTCCAATGAGTGTGGGCCCTCTACATCTACTATAACATCCTTAAGAGAAGATGCTGCTGCCACCTCTCAACAGAGAACAAAAAAGATGACCATGCATGAAAAGTTAGCCAGAGAATTTCATGAGCATAAAATTAAATATCTGAAGGAAGAACATGAAATGAAAATGAGAATTCTACAGGTTGAATTGGATATGAAGTTGGAAGAGAGCTATCCAAAAAAGATACAGTAATGAGACAATTGTGATTGCCAGTCATGATGAACAATATACGTAAAATTACATAAATGTTTTGTCATTTGCATATTCATGAGTTTGAGTATTTTAATAGCCACAAACTACATTTTAAACTAGCTTTGGTTTGGTCACTCATTTAATTTGCTGCACACCATGTACAGAAAAACATTATCCAAGCAAAAATAGGCCAAATGAATACATTCCATATTTAAATGCATCTCATCTAGCTGAAGTGCTGCAATGTGAAAGCAGCTCTGTATGCAAGTCCCCTTTGGTCATTCCCTGCCTCAGCCATGGGCACATCTGTTTGATCCTGGTCTTCCATTGGAGGATCAGGACAGCAATGCTGCCTCAGGTAGTTGTGGAGCACAGCTGTAGCAATTATCACCTTGCAGCATCTTCTTGGCTCAAAACGAAGTGTATTGCATAAACACTGGAATCGATTTTTCCATACTCCAAACATACGCTCGACCAGCCCTCTAGTGCAGATATGAGCTCTGTTGTATCTTTGCTGCTCAGCTGTTGTGGGATTTGTGTATGGAGTGAATAAAAAGTTACTCTGACCATATCCACTCTCATCAAGGAGTAGTCCACTATGTTGTCCTCTCTGAAACTGAGCACACAATGAAGAGTTGAGAAAAATCCTTGAATCGTGAGTTGCACCTTTCCAACAGGCAACAATGTTAGAAAACTAAATTAGGAGTGCATACACCCTGAACATTGATGGAAAACCAGTTCTTGTGGTTCCTGTACTCCTCAGCATCAGGAGTTGATGGACACTCGATGGGAACATGACATCCATCTATACAGCCAATCACTCCCGGGAAGTGCCCATATTCATAGAATTGCACTTTATAGTTGGCTTGGCCAGGAGCATCAGGAAACTTGATGTAAATATTCCTCAGTTCGCAAATGGCCCTACAGACTTTGTGAACTATTCTACACACAGTTGCTTCACTGGCACCACATAAATCACCAGTTTCACGATGAAACATTCCAGAAGCCAGAAATCTCAAAGTGATCAGAACTTGGAGAGAACTGGGTAACGGCCTTCCTCTTTGAGACAGAGAGGAAAGTCTAGGATCAAGCAAAGATATGATCTCCAGTGCATTTTCTTTATACATACGAAAGCGGTCTTGAAAAGTTATTTCATCAAAGTAATTTAATGGATTACTTCTATCCACAAGTACTCATCTGGCTGGCCTCTGTATTGCATGTTGGTCTTCATTTAGATATTCCAAGTAGTCCATGCTCCCTCGCAAACTGCTAAGCAGAAATTAAACCTGCCTCTTTGAAGGATTAATTTAAGCTTCAATTTAGTCCTAGAGTAACTATGATCCTCCTTCTTGCAGTTGGTTTAGTTTAATCCAGAACAGGCTAAATCTAGGACTATTTTAAGATGTGTCTGTGCAAGTCACTTTGAGTTAAGACAACTCAAACAGACATTTTAGTCTGGGACTAGGCTTAAGCCCTGTCTGTGAAACCGGCCCATTTACTACTCCTGAGTAATCATCAGTAAATGCCAGAGTATATCTGAACCCATCTTTTGCCTCTTGCTCTATGGGGCCGCATAAGTCAGTGTGAACTAAATCAAGTGCTGCTTTTGCCCTGGCATCTGGTTCTCTGTTCCTACTCTGAGCAAATTTACCTTGTATGCACACGTCACAGTTTAGTTTAGACTCATCACATTTTCCCTTAATTTTCCTTCCCTCTACTACATTTTCCAGCTTTGACACATCCTCATAGTTACAGTGACCTAGTATTTCGCGCCAGGTTTGTATATTACAGCATCCATGACACCCATCACCTTGTTCATCATCTACAGTGTTCAGATAGTAAAGTCTATTGTACACTTTGATGTTAAACCTGATTGCAGCTCCATTGCCCGTCGCTGCTTTAACAGAGAAAATGTCTTGTGAGTATGATGGAATATACAGCGCCTTCTTCAGCGTTGTCTTCACCCGGCGACCCTCACTGTTCAGCAGGCAGACCTCCACTTCACCTCTCTTCAGCGCGACACCGCTTGTTTTCGTCCCATCCGCCAACTCCATAACGTGTCTCTGGCTGGAAGTTGTCATCAAACCTCCTAAACTTTCCGATGTCGGTGATCATGTGTGACGTTGCGCCCGTATCCACCATCAGACCTCTCCGTTTTACTCCACTGACCTGACAGTCATCAATTTTGAAAGCGGAAGTGTGATCCTGTGCATCCACTACTTGTTTCACGTTGTCTCGTCTTTTCCGTCTGCACGTGGCATCTCTGTGAGTGGAGCTCTGGCAAACACTGCACCACTGCCTCTGTTCTGGATGATCGCCTCCAGTAATGTTGCATGTCCGGGCTTTGTGTCCCTTTCGGCCGCAGTTGTAGCAGGTTATCTACGAGCTCTTTTCTTTCTCTCTCCCCCTCACTCTCATTGTTGAGCTGCTTGTCTTCATCACGTTGTCATCATTCGGGTTGCCATTAAACTTCTCCGTGCTCTCATAACTTCTCAGCTTGGTTTTGAACTCCGCAAAAGTGATCTTCTCATCACCCTGAGTTATGTGGATGGAAAACGGCTTAAATGATTCGGGCAAGCCTTTCAGCATCATAGCAATTAACAGTCTGTCGCTAAGAACCTCGTCTGCATTTCTCAGCGGTGTTATTGCCGTTTCTGCACGAATGATGTATTCTGTGACGGTCTCATTTGCCGCTTTCTGGAGAGATATTAGCTCTGTGTAGAGGCTCATCGCACATGGCTTCCCTTTGCCAGCGTAGTGGTCCCAGTATCTCCAATGCTCTTCTTCCATCGTCGGCGGCTTCTCTCAGAATCAGGGAGAGACATTTTTCTTTGCATCTTCGGCGACCACATCCTCATTTTAGTCGTCATCTGGCTCTTGTAATATGGTCTCTTTAAGACCGAGCAAACGCAGATGGCCTTAAAACTTGGTTTCCCATAACTTGTAATTTTTCTCATATCCGTCGAAGCATAGTCTGTACCATCGGCTTCCACCTTCCCTTCTGGGCCCATAACCTGTTGACGTAGTCATCTCTGAGGGCAGGAATACCTGCTCAACTAGACTCATTTCAAGGAGCACTTAATCGGTGTTGCTGTAACCGGAAAAGTGGTTTTCTTTATTTTGCGCATGCTCTTTTATAGACCACAGGTCAACAAAACAGCGCCCTCTAGTGGTGACACCAGTATAAGAGCACATACACATAACCTTGGTTTAGCCAATATTGTAACAATTGTCCCTAAATTTACTCAAAAACTTCCACGTTTTGCCAGTCAAACGAGATAAAAAATCGTAAAGTTAACATTTGAGCAAATAATTGGACTACTTCAAAGTCCAAAGTTGAATCTGAAATTTCTACCATACCACGTGTGAAGACAGAAGCTAACGCTAAACTAAGTGCAGCCTCAGGCCAAGCAAGCAAGCACGATTGATCACAACTACCCGATGATGGAAGTTTCAACCAACAACGGTATAATGAGAAAAACTTCTCCTGTTACTTCAACGGAAGTTCTCGCGCAACCTGTAAAGATGAGAACCTCACAGGAGCCGACTGCAGTCCCAAATGCGACCCTCGTCGAAGCTATAGAAAAGCTAACCTTAAAGAACGACAACTTCGGTGACCAGTTGAGAGAAAACTCAATCATTGGTGGCTACTCTCACCAGACTAGTGGAGATGAATGCCGCTGATATCAAAGACTGCAAACTCAAGATACAATCAGTGGAAAAGGTAATGCCCCGTCTCATCAAGAAAAACGAGGAGCTGAAGGAAAGAGTGGCTGAGTTGAAGCGACACAAGAGGCACTGGAACCTCAAAATACATGGTTTGAAAGAAAAAGACGAGCACATCAGAGACATTGTCATGCATATCCTATCCAAAATAGCGCCGCAATGGGCTACGTCGATGGAAACAGTGGTCGATACTGTGCACCGCCTCGGGAGGAGAGAGGAGGTACGACACCGCCAGGTCATCATACAGTTCACCATGCGACATCACCGGGATGCCTTCTGGAAGCTGTCCAAAAACTCCTCCAAGATCTGCCAGGACTTGGGGATTCACTTCAAGGAAGATTTCTGTAAAGCTGACAGAGAGACTCGCGCGGCTGCATGGCCTTAGATGATGCAAGCCAGGGCGCCAGGGAAGAATGTGTATTACCGAGGACACGTGGGCTACATCAATGGTAACAGGGTTATCCCAGGTTAGATAAGATTGTAACGTGCATGGATAAGTAGACACGTTGGCCCTTGGCTGACGAGTCAGACCCTTTAGTCGAGCAGTTAGCGATGTCTCCCGCGGTGCGGGCGATACAGGTTCCCGTCCCGGCTGCGGCAGTTCCTGTGGTTGCCCCCCGAATTCGCTACAAGATAAACGGAAAAATGCGTCACTTATTTCGCACTCTAAGACATTTGTGAGGCTTACCTCAGAAGTTCCATGTTAATGAGCACATAATAATAAGATAAAACATAATAAGAGGTTATATGTTAATAAGCACATCTGAGATGTTCTCTTTTGAAACCCTAACAATTTTCTAAAGGTTTTTATTGTGTTGTAAGAAAGAAATTTTGTTACACTTTAATGAGATCTCAGTTTGGAGGTCAAGCGAATTTAACTTTATTAAAGTTTGGCACTTTAAAAGTCAGCAGGTAGAACGACGCAAAACTATAAAAATATATGTTCACTTTAATTAGATTTCACAATTTGAGGACA